>NC_143580.1:140430143-140582869 GCF_048544385.1 Mastigoproctus giganteus
CAGAAAAGAGAGTATATGTAAACTGGGAACATTTTGCTTGAAGGATATTGTCACAGTCACCCAATGTTATGTGTATGGCCTTTGGCTACATAGCCAAGTTTTGTGATAATGAGGTAGTATGGGGGGCCATTGTTCAGTTAACGGACACTAATGTAAGGCTTGTCCGTTAAGTGTTGGACAAGGTTGGAAAAGGCAACCAGCAGATCATTCAAAGATTTTTTGACGTTATCACTCATAAATTTCAAAAGTGACAAAAAAGATAACCGACTGTCAAAAATTATTCTTATATGCTTAGTCACCTCCACTTGAAATTTGTTTACCCTCTAATAAGACCTTGCTGGTCTACCTGGATCCAATCTACCTTTAAAATCCATAATAACAGTTTTCTTTGTAGAAAGTTTAAACTTATGCAGTCTAGCCCATGAGACTAAACTTTCCATTACAATCTTACAATGATACTTGCAATTACAAGTAACGTCATTTTTCGGTGGCTCCTTGACCTTCCTTTTCTTCCCTGTAGATGTTTCTTAAGGTTGTCCTGACCACCGTGCAAGTTGACGAGCTTTATGAACTTCACACTTTGTCACTGCTTTCTCTCTTTCAGCTTTGTATTACACTGTAATATGTGATTCTCCTAAAACCCTATCACAACAACAACAACAAGAGAGATTCTGGGGCTGGGTCGGGGTACCTTAATATCTTGTTGAACTGCTCCGCAGTGTGCCTCTCTGTGTAGCTGAATTTCTTGTACCTGTTGCTAGAAATGTTATCTATTCCTGGTTTTCTCTAGTTGTGGGAATTCCTGATCAACGGTTGCACATCTTCCTTCCGAAATCTTCGACACGGTCGAAGGGAGAGGTCCTTTAAGCACTTCAGATCACAATTTGGTGATTGTCTCTTCTCCAATGGAACCTTTATCTCATGGCTATTCCCAAATTTGTGTTGTTTGGCAATACAAGAATGCAAAATGGGATGACCTGCGAGACTTATTTTCTTCTTTTCCTTGGTCGGATTACTGTTTCAAAACTCCTGATGTCAACGTTTGCTCAGATCGTGTGAGAGAAATTATTCTTGTAGGAATGGAATCCTTTATCCCACACTCCACTTTAAAATCTCGTCCTTTATCTAAACCTTGGTTTTCCAATAAATGTGCTAAGGCTGTTCAAGAGAAGAATGTTGCATATCGTAATTGGCTTGTTTCTAATTGTTCAGTTTCATTTTCTGCGTACACCAAAGTTGGCAACAATTTTAAGCAGTTATTAATCAGTCCAAACTAGAGTTTGAATAGGCTAAGAGTAGAAAACTTGCTTCTTGCCCTAATGGTAGACGAGCATTCTGGTCTCTTGCCAAAGCTATTGGCCGCAGTTTTTGCCCATCTCTGCTCCCACCTCAAACTAGATTGGACAGAGGTGGGAGCAGTCACTTCTGTTGGTTCTGTTGTCACTTCAGCCAAGGATAAAGCTGATCTGCTAGCATCCCATTTTTCTTCCAACTCATGTATTAATGATCTTGGTAAAACACCTCCCACCATTCCCAACACACTCCATTCAATACCTCCTGTGGTCTTCCGTCAAAAGAATGTCAGAAGGATTTTGACGAATCTTGATGCTAAGAAAGCTCAAGGTCCTGATGGCATTTCTCCACTTGTTCTCAAAACCTGTACTCCTCAACTTACTCCTATTCTTTGCCGAATTTTTTAACTTTCTTATTCCAAAGGTGTTTTTACTTCTGCTTGGAAATTTTCTCATATCCAGCCAGTTCCTAAAAAGGGTGACAAATCCCTCCCATCCAATTATCGTCCCATTGCAATTACTTCTACTCTTTCTAAAGTAATGGAGAAATCAATTAACCGCCAACTCTTAAACTACCTAGAAACCTTCCGTCTGATCAACGATCGCCAGTATTGATTCCGTCAGTGTCGATCCACTGGTGATATTGTGGCTTTTGTTACCCCTTTATGGACTAATTCAATGGAAAGGTTCGGTGAAACACAAGTAGTTGCTCTTGACATCTCAAAGGCTTTCGATCGTGTTTGGCATAAAGGTCTTCTAAACAAGCTTCCATTTTATGGTTTTCCAACTGTTTTTAGTAATTGGTTATCCAGTTTTCTCTCTGTTCGCTCACTGAGGGTGATGGTAGATGGCTCTCTGTCTTCTAACGTCTCCACTAATAGTGGTGTCCCCCAAGGTTCAGTTCTTTCTCCCACTCTTTTCCTTTTGTATATTAATGACCTTCTTCCATTGACTGGAAATCCTATCGATAGTTTTGCCGATGATAGCTCATTGCATTCCACTTTCCATTTTGAGAAACCTTGTCCTGCTCAATCAGCTTCAACTTCTCGAAAATCTGCTACCAATTCCTTAAATGCCGATTTTCAGGTAATTCTCCAGTGGGGCAAAGACAACTTTGTTGATTTCAACCCTTCTAAAACTCAGTCTTGCCTTATATCTCGCAAAAAGGATTCTTCTGCCCCTCTGCTTATCTTTAGTGACACTCCGATTTCTAGGCAAAATAATATCTTTTGGGAATTACTCTGACTTCTAATCTCTTTTGGCACAAGCACATTACAAATATTGCTTCCTCTGCATCTAAAAAATTGGTTTTCTCTTTCGCTCTCGGCGTTACGTTTCTTCCAAACAGCTGCTCGCTCTGTATAAATCGCAAATCCGCCCTACTATGGAATATTGTTCCCACATCTAGGGTGGTGCCCCAAAACCTCTCTCAGGCTTCTTGATTCCATTCAGAAGAGGGCAGTTAGGTTATTTAATGATTCATCTGTAACAAAGTCTCTCCACTCGCTGTCTCACTCTTTCTGCTGCATGCCTCTTCTACAGATACTTCCATGGGCACTGTTCTTCTGAATTGGCTTCTATAATTCCCGCTCTCTCTTTCAAAACAGTACGAACACATGCCGCCACCAGCCAACATCCATTTACTGTCCAACTTCAAACTCACAGAACCAACTTTCATCTTCCTCGTTTATTCATTCAACTGCCGTTTTCTGGAACAACCTTCCTTCATACGTATTTTCTGAAAATTACAGTCTACAGAAGTTCAAGTCCAATGTTAACAAATATCCTCTTTCAACTTCTCAACCTCCAACCCAAGCACGCTACTAAGTACTATAGGTTCTAATACCTCTTGTGTTTGGGGTTTACATAAAAAAAAATCTCCCATTCTTGTACATCCTTTTTCTACCGTTCCAGATCTGTTCATGGGGTACAGCTCTTGTGGCTTACTTTACTGATCCACAACACCAGAACATCTCAAGCGCCTTCTGATTGGGGAATCTTTTGCCTTCCTTCTACACTTGTCCGATTTTCCTGCTGAAGGCTCTCTGGTATTCATTAATATCCCATTGCGTGTTTTCCTTTGGACACTCTTTCTCTAACAGTAAAGTCTCTTTCTGAGTGCCAAGAGTTTCTGCTTGTGGGTGTTAGGGTATTCTTCGATCATCTGATTATAGGTATCGTGTAGTTTTTATTAATATAAAAACTTTTTCTCCTTTGTGGAATTTTTTTCATCCCATGATGGGTACTGGTACCAAGTGCATGGGGTGATTGGTTGTGTCCGGTTACTATTATTATTATTGCTATTACTGTTGGTCGAGGAATTCTTTCTTACTGTCCTACTCACAGACTTTACGATATGTACCTAACTCCCGCACCCTTGGTGAAGTGCAAGGCTAGTGGGTGCCAGCATCCCACTCCTGGGAGGTCGCAAACAAAAAAAAAAAAAAAATAAATAAATAAAATAAAATAAATAAATAAAAAATGAATAAATTAATTAAAAAATAAATGAAATAAAATAAATGAATGAAATAAAAAGAATAAATAAAATAAAATAATAAATAAATAAAAAAAAATTTAAAAAAATGAAATAAAAAAATAAATAAAAAATGAATAAATTAATTAAAAAATAAATGAAATAAAATAAATAAATGAAATAAAAAATAAAATAAAATAATAAATAAATAAAAAAAATTTAAAAAAATGAAATAAAAAAAAATATATATATACACATACACACACATACATATAGATATACACACACCCCAGGAGGTAACTCCCAAATACGGGATATCATCCCGCAACCTGAATCCACAGGAAGCCAGCGGGGGAATGTCCAGGAATAATTAATATAAACATATTAGTAACGTAATTAATGCAATTATTCAGTAATAGTACTAACTGACAACAACCTCCTCTTTCTAAAAACCATTCTATAAAAATGCTGTAATGCATCATAATTAGCAGCTGAAGACAACACTGCCTGATTCCCCTGCCAAAATTTTCCACCAGATGTATCAGCTCACATCTGAACTTATACAAATTACAATCGTATAACACATGATCCCATGACTCTACCATGCCACAAACACAGTAGGGCTCATCTTTTAATCCTAACTGATGTAAAATCGCTGTCAGTGAACCATGTCCTGTAAGTATGTATGAACCCTCCTTACAAGGATAAAACCACTCTTTTAATTTATTCTTATAATTAAATTGTACACTAGAAATAAAAGAATATGTTGTCCTACCAGTTACACTTAAGTCCCAACGCTCCTGCCATAAATTAACTAATTTAGATAATATATCCCTCTTGTTTTCTGTAATCGTTAACGATGGATTTACAGTAATACCCAAAAAATTATTTGACTTCCCTTACGTAAATAATAACAGAATAATCTATATACAAGAACTAAATCCAAAGGCATCACCCCAGCTAAAACTTACAATGCTTTGGTCGACACCGTCTTATATGCCCGTAACATAGTTAGTAACATAACTCTTTGTAGAGAATAATTTCTGCTTAAATTTTACCCTATTGGTATAAAATAGTATTATAATATAAATGTATAACCTTCTTACCTAAACCCCAATCATTTCTAGTTAACCTAATAACGGAAGCGGTATAATTTTTAACCTTAGAACTCAGGGAATCTAAATGCGGTGTAAATTGCAATTTATAATCAACAATTACTCCTAGGTATTTAACTTGAGAAACTAATGGAATCTGTTTACCATTTGTTTTTAATCTAGGTGGTCTATTGTAATTCAGCTTTCCTTTTAATAACATCATAACTGCTTTAATGGAAGAGATCTTTAATTTGTTTAATTCAGCCGACTTGATTAAATCCGGGATAATTATGTCTAACCTACTTTCTAAAACTGCCCTTGACTTTCTAGTTACGCAAAAAGCCAAATCAACTGCATAAGCACCTTATAGCAGTAAGCTGTGGATCTACTCAACCACTGGTTTAAAACAAGATTCCACAATATGGGACCTAAAACAGAACCAGTTGGGCAACTACGATTAATATCTTTTTCATACCTTAAATGTTGGTTTCGTACCAAAGACAGCGTCCACAGCAAACATGAAACAAAAAAAAATCCCAGAATAGGGGAGTACTTGGACACATTAAAGCAGAACCTCCTTGCACTCAGCAAGAGACTACGCTGATAGAAAGAGAGCTCCCAGAGGAAAATAAACAACCGAATATTCGATGAGGACTAAAGAGGCTTCTACAATTGTCTCGGAGAAGACGGGAAAGAAGGGAACGGACCACCTAAGCAGAAGACGATTGAGGAGATCTGGGGAAACATACCGAGCACGGAAGTAAGATATAACAGCCGAGCCCCCTGGATAGAACTAGAACGGAAGAAAACCAACGACGTACAAGAAATGAGAGGGTAGGAGTTTCCGGAAGAAAAAGTAAAACAGGGGATCAAGAACTCTCACAACTGGCGAACTCCAGGAATAGATAACGTCCACAACTATTGGTAAAAGAAGCACACTTGCACACACACAAGCAGCTGGCAGAACAGTTCATCCGAATTATAAGGCACCCATAGACAATCCAGAAGTTTCTCACTCAAAGAATCACATAACTGAAGCCGAAAGAAGAAGAAGATACAAGAAACCTGGCAAAATATAGGCCAATCACCTTCCTCACAACAATGTACAAGATCCTGAGAAGCTGCATAACCAGGAAGATATCAGACCACTTGGAGAGCCAGAACATAATGGCCGAACAGCAGAAAGGATGCACGCGGCTGAGCAAAGGATGCAAAGAGCAATTTACCTTAAATGCCATGGTTATGGAGCAAGCTTTCAAGAAGTGTCACAACCACAGCCTACATCGATTACCGCGTCTTTCGACTCCGTCCCTCATAGCTGGCTAATAGAGGCGCTGAACATCTACAAATTCAATCCAATAGTGACAAACTTACTAGGAGAAACGATGGCGAAATTGATAGTTATCAAGGTGGAAAACATCACAACCAGGCCCATCCCCAACAGGAGAGGAATCTTTCAGGGAGATTCCCTGAGCCCATTGTGGTTCTGGCTAGCTCTTAACCCGCTATCTACCATGCTCAACAATAGCAAGAACGGATATAATCTCAAAGAAGGAAGGAAGAATCTGTACACCCTCACCCACCTGATGTACACGGATGATTATACGGGTACCGAGACGCTTCAGCAACTATTTCAGATCACCGAAGAACTCAGCAATGATATTAGGATGGAATTTGGTCTAGACAAATGCAAGACGCACGGAATGCGTCAGGAAAAATTAGTCAACCGAAACTGCCAGATGCAGAGCGGTAAAGAGATCGAAGATTTGGCTTAGGGAGAGGCCTACAAATACTTGGGGATGATGCAGGCTCAGCAGTTACAGCACAAGGAAATTAAGGCCTGCCTGACCGAAAAATATCAATAGAGAGTCAGAAGCCTGCTGAAAGCAAAGCTAAACTCAGGGAAAATAGTTAAAGTCAGTGCTAACACACACCTTGGGGGTCATAGTTTGGACTAACACTGAGCTGGAGGATATCATAAGAAAGAAAAAGGACAATGATGACCAAGAGCCGCCAACACCACCCGAAATCTGCAGTGGGGAGACTGACAATTGCCCGGGAAGGACGAAGGGGCCTGATAGACCTGATAGAGCAACAGAAAACAATGATAGTTAACCTGAAGGATTATTTCCAGAAACACACAACAGCACTCCAGCAGACTATAAGGAAGATAGCCAAACGGTACACCACACTCAACCTAAGCCATGAGTTCCTCCCCAACCAGTATGTACAAACGAAGCTAGACAGATGGGCAGAGAAGACACTCAATGGCAGACACTACAATGAACTCCATCAAGATCACAAAGATACAATTGCTTCCAGTGCATGGCATACGAGCGGGACGTTCTTCCCCGAGACTGAAGGATTCATGCTCGCCATCTAAGACCAGGTAATCAAAACTAGGTACTATAGAAAATACATTGCCAAAGTATTTTCTATAGTACCTGGTGATGACACATGTCGACAATGCCACCTAGCCTCAGAAACGATCTAACACATCACTGCGGGATGCAAGGTGATCACCCAGATTGAGTACACTCATAGACACCACCAGGTAACTAGGATATTACATCAGAAGCTAGCAAGGAAATACTAGCTGGTCGAAGAAAATGTACCGTACTACAGGTAGTAACCCCAGGCATTCCTACAGACCCCAACCCACAAGCTGTACTGGAACCGCGCCATAATACCAGATAGGACAATCCCGCAAAACAGACCGGACATAACCCTCGTGGACAAGAAGAAAAAGGTCACCAATCTGATTGACGTAGCAGTACCCAACACAGGCAACCTGCAGAAAACCCATGGGGGAAAAATCAAGAAGTACACGCACCTAAGACAGGAAATCAAAGAGATGTGGGATATGCAACAAGTAGCTTTCAGAGACATGGTAATTTGGAATCTCCTCTCTTTGATTTTCTCTTGCTTAAAATCTCTCTAAATCATTGTGTCAAATTCATCTGTTGTCTCTACCGTTTTCCCAACTCCACTGAACCCTTGGAGCTCTTTGACTTCCTATTTGCAACTTAACTTTCTCCAGTCCAACTTTCCTAACAGCCACGTAATTTCCCTTGGTGATTTTAATGTTCACAACTCCAGCTGGCTTCCATTTTCTACTCACACCGACCAGCTGGTCGAGATGCTGAGGCTTTTGAAATTACTAATGACCTTGCACAGATTGTTTATTTGCCTACAAGAATACCGGACAATCCTAATAATACAGCCACCACGCTTGATCTTTTTCTCACAAACAACCCTTCTAAGTACATGGCGGAAGTGAGAGGTCGTTTAGGCACTTCAGATCACAACTTGGTGATTGTCTCTTCTCCAATGCAGCCTTAATCTCATGGCAATTCCCAACCTCGTGGTGTTTGGCATTACAAGAATGCAAAATGGGATGACCTGCGAGATTTATTTTCTTCTTTTCCTTGGTCGGATTACTGTTTTAAAATTTCTGATGTCAACGTTTGCTCCGATCATGTCAGTGAAATTATTCTTGCAGGAATGGAATCCTTTATCCCACACTCCACTTTAAAATCTCGTCCTTTATCTAAACCTTGGATTTCCAATAAATGTGTTAAGGCTGTTCCAGAGAAGAATGTTGCATATCGTAATTGGCTTGTTTCTAATTCTTAAGTCTCATTTTCTGTTATATCAAAGCTCGCAACAATTGTAAAGTAGTTATTAATCAGTCCAAACTTTAGTTTGAACAAGTTAAGAGTAGAAAACTTGCTTCTTACCCTAATGGTAGCCGATCATTTTGGTCTCTTGCCAAAGCTATTGTCCACAACTTTTGCCCATCTCTGCTCCCACCTCTGTCCAAACTAGACGGTTCTATTGTCACTTCAGCCAAGGATAAAGCTTACCTGCTAGCATCCCATTTTTCTTCCAAATCATGTAATAATGATCTTGGTAAATCGCCTCCCACCACCAAAACACTCCCTTCAATGCCTCCTGTGGTCTTCCGTCAAAAGGATTTTGTCGAATCTTGATGCTAAGAAAGCTCCAGGTCCCGATAGTATTTCTCCACTTGTTCTCAAAATCTGTGCTTCTGAACTTACTCCTATTCTTTGCTGCCATTTTTTACTTTTTTATTCCAAATGTGTTTTGCCTTCGGCTTGGAAATTTGCTCATATCCAGCCAGTTCCTAAAAAGGGCGACAAATCCCTCCCATCCAATTATCGTCCGATTGCAATTACTTTTAGTCTTTCTAAAGTAATGGAGAAATCAATTAACTGCCAACTCTTAAACTACCTAGAAACCTTCCGTCTGATCAATGATTGCCAATATGGATAGTCGTCAGTGTCAATCAACTTGCAGTTAATTGATTTCTCCATTACTTTAGAAAGAGTAAAAATAATTGCAATCGGACGATAATTGGATGGGAGGGATTTGTCGCCCTATTTAGGAAATGGCTGGATATAAGCAAATTTCCGAGCAGAAGGCAAAACACCTTTGGAATAAAAAAGTGAAAAATGGCGGCAAAGAATAGGAGTAAGTTCAGAAGCACAGATTTTTAACACGTGACACAGAAGCCTATGACAGATACAAGTTGATATGCAACGAAGTTACAAAGGAGGTTAGGCAGGCGAAGGCAGATTACGAGAAATCCTTGGCAAGGGATGCAAAGAAAAACAGCAAAGAGTTCTTTACTTATGTAAACTCTAGAAGGAAGGGGATGAATCAGATTGGTCCACTTGATATTGATGGGTCAACTGTTGATGATCCTGCTCAGGTAGCTAACAAACTAAATGAATATTTTGAATCGACATTCACACATGAGGAGTTATTCAGCGAGGGGAATGCCAGAGGTGTATTCAACTCTAGCAGTAAGCTACAGAATCTTGAAATAACTGGGAGTAAAGTGGAGGAGAAACTATTGAAGATAAACACAAGAAAGGCACCCGGGGTGGATGGGATCTATCCAGTTATATTAAAGGAGGCAGCAAAGGAAGTAAGCAAACCCTTAGCCATAATTATGAGAGCTTCCTTGGACTCAGGGGAGGTATCCATAGACTGGAAATGTGCAAATGTGACCCCAATTCACAAAGGAGGATCAAAGGCTGACACAAGTAATTATAGACCTGTGAGCTTAACTTCTGTTCCAGGAAAATTAATGGAGGCACTGGTGGTTAAAGAAGCACTGCAGGATCATTTAGACAAGACTTCAGTTAAAACTCAGACACAGCATGGTTTTGTTAAGGGGAAGTCTTGCCTGACCAACTTGATTGGATACTATGATGCAGTCACAAAAGAACTGGATGCAGGGAATAACTTTGATATATACTTGGATCTTAGAAAGGCTTTTGATACTGTTGCACATGGAAGACTGCTACACAAATTGGAGCAGTGTGACATTGGAGGCAAAGTGCTGCTATGGATAAAGGGGTGGTTGAGGGGGAGAAGACAGAGAGTGGTAATCAATGGACACTGCTCATCGTGGACTGATGTTATTAGTGGAGTCCCTCAGGGCTCAGTGTTGGGTCCATTATTGTTTACTGTATTTATAAATGATATTGATGATGGTATATCGGGCTTAATGTCCAAGTTTGCAGACGATACAAAGGTTGGCAGGGTTGTCAAGGACACTACTGACACTATGCTGCTGCAACAGGATCTGGAAAGGTTGAGCAGATGGGCTGAGAGGTGGCAAATGAAGTTTAACATTGATAAATGTAAAGTACTACACATGGGAAACAGCAACCCCAGAGCAACGTATCAACTCTGTGGTACTACACTGACAGTGGTAGAGAATGAAAGGGACTTGGGGGTGGTTGTGCAGGCAGATATGAAGTTCTCTGAGCAGTGCAGACGGGCTGCAAGAGTAGCCCATGGAGTATTGTCAATGATATACAGGAATTTTTCCAGCAGGGATAAGGAGGTGATTATTCCATTGTATAAGGCAATGGTCAGGCCACACCTAGAGTACTGTATACAGGTCTGGAGGACTCATTTCAAGAAGGATGTAGAGCTGCTGGAAGGAGCACAGAGAAGGGCAACAAGATTAGTGATTGGAACAAAGGGGTGCTCTTACGAAGAAAGGCTTAAGTTTTGCAAATTACAGTGTCTGGAGACTAGGCACCAGCGAGGTGATCTGATAGAGGTGTATAAAGCCTTGAATGGTTTAAGCATGCTCAATGTTGATTTGATTCTTCCTCTAGCTCAGAAAAATCACCTGAGAGGGCATAAATTCAAATTGAGGAAAGACAGATGTAGGATAGACGTGCGGAAATTTGCCTTTAGCCAGCGGGTGGTTGGTTGGTGGAACAGACTTCCATCCCTTGTCGTGGAAGTTGATAGCCTAAATAAGTTTAAGGCTCAGCTGGACAGGTATTTTGAACGAACAGAGGGGTGAAGTGGAAGTGGGTTTTTTTTTTTTTTTTTGGCTGATGCTGCATAAGCTTGCTTTCTTGCATCAAATGCCTCTACTAATGCTAATGCTAATGCTAATACCTGATAGTATTTTCATTAATTAATGCTAATGCTAATGCTAATGCTAATACCTGATAGTATTTTCATTAATTAATGCTAATGCTAATGCTAACTGGTGATATTCTAGCTTATGTTACCCATTTATGTACTAATTCAATGGAAAGGTTTAGGGAAACACAAGAAGTTGCTCTTGACATCTCAAAGGCTTTCGATCGTGTTTGGCGTAAATGTCTTCTAAAGAAGCTACCATCTTATGGTTTGCAACTATTTTTAGTAATTGGTTATCCAGTTTTCTCTCTGATCGCTCACTGAGGGTGATGGCAGATGGCTCTCTGTCTTCTAACTTTCCACTAAAGCCGGTGTCCCCCAATCAGTTCTATTGCCCACTCTTTCCTTTTTTAGCATTAGCATTAGTAGAGGCATATGATGCAAGAAAGCAAGCTTATGCAGCATCAGCGAAAAAAAAAAAAAAAAAAAACCGTTCCACTTCACCCCTCCGTTCTTCCGAAATGCCTGTCCAGCTGAGCCTTAAATTTATTTAGGCTATCGACATCCACAACAAGCGATGAAAGTCTGTTCCACCAACCAATTACCCGCTGGCTAAAGGCAAATTACCGCACGTATATCCTACATCTGTATTTCCTCAATTTGAATTATGCCCTCTCAGGTGATTATTCTGAGCAAGAGGCAGTATCCCATTAGTATTGAGCATGCTCCTACCATTCAAGGCTTTGCACACCTCTATCAGATCACCTCGCCGGTGCCTAGTCTCCAGACACTGTAATTTGCAAAACTTTAGCCTTTCTTGGTAAGAGCAACCCTTCGTTCCATTCACTAGCCTTGTTACCCTTCTCTGTATTCGTTTCAGCAACTCTATATCCTTGTTGAAATGAGGCTTCCAGACCTGTATACAGTACTCAAGGCGCGGCCTGACCATTGCCTTATATAAGGGAATAATCACCTTCCTATCCCTGCTAGAAAAATTCCTGTATGTCATTGATAAGACACCATGAGCTAACCTTGCAACCCGTCTGCACTGCTCAGAGAACTTCATATCTGCCTGAACAATTACCCCAGGTCCTTTTCATTCTCTACCACTGTCAGTGTAGTACCACAGAGTTGATACGTTGCTGTTTCCCATATGTAGTACTTTACATTTGTCAATGTTAAACTTCATTTGCCAACTCTCAGCCCATCTTCTCAACCTTTCCAGATCCTGTGGCAGCAGCATAGCGTCAGTAGCGTTCTTAACAACCCTGCCAACCTTTGTATCGTCTACAAACTTGGACATTAAGCTTGATATACCATCATCAATATTATTTATAAATACAGAAAACAACAATGGACCCAACACTGAACCCTGAGGGACTCCACCAATAACATTAGTCCACGATGAGCAGTGTCCATTAATTACCACTCTCTATCCATAGCGACAATTCGCCACCAATGCCACACTGCTGCAATTTGTGCAGCAGTCTTCCATGTGCAACAGTATCAAAAGCCTTTCTAAGGTCCAAATATATAATATCAAAGTTATTCCCTGCATCCAATTCTTTCATGACTACATCATAGTATCCAATCAAATTGGTCAGGCAAGACCTTCCGTTAACAAATCCATGCTGTGTCTGAGCTATAACTGAATTCTTGTCAAGATGATCCTGCAGTGTTTCTTTAACGAGTGGTTCCAATAATTTTCCTAGAACAGAAGTTAAACTCACAGGTCTATAATTACTTGTATCAGCCTTTGATCCTCCTTTGTGATTTGTGGTTACATTTGCACATCTACAGTGTGCGGGTACCTCCCTTGAGTCCAAGAAAGCCCTTATAATTAAGGCTAACGGATTGCTTACTTCTTTTGCTGCCTCCTTTAATATATCTGGATAGATCCTTTCCACCCCAGGTGCCTTTCTCATATTTATCTTCAACAATTTCTCCTCCACTTTACTCTCAATTATTACAAGATCATCTAGCACACTGCCGGTGTTTACTTAATCTATGGCATTCCCCTTCCTGAATAACTCCTCATGTGTGAATGTAGATGCAAAATATTCATTTAGTTTGTTAGCTACCTGAGCACGATCATTAACAGTTGAACCTTCGATATGAAGTGGACCAATCTAATTCATCCCCTTCCTTCTAGAGTTTACATAAGTAAAGAACTCTTTGCTGTTTTTCTTTGCATCCCTTGCCAAAGATTTCTCGTAATCTGCCTTCGCCTACCTAACCTCCTTCGTAACTTGGTTACAGATCAACTTATATCTATCATAGGCTTCTCTTTCACAGGTTAATTAAATGTATCCCATGCATTTTTGTTATCTGCCATATATCTCATTAGTTCATCTGACATCCATTTAAGCCTGAACCTTGAACAATATTTCTTAGTTGGTATGTAAAGCCTAGTAGCTTCCACGATAATTTCTTTGAATGCTTCCCATTTTGAGTTTGCTGTTGGTAACATCATCAGTTGGTCCCACTCTATAGAAATTAAAGACTGTCTCAGACCATCCTAATCGCCTTAACAAAAGCAATAACCCTTCCCTTTACCCCTGATGGTAGTTACCTCCTTGAGTAAATCCCGCTTCAGCACTCTGTGATCAATGCCACCTAGTGGTTTCTATATCTGCAGATTCTTAATGCATGAAGAATCACTACTGATAATCAAATCTAGAGTATTGCTCCCTCTAGTTGCCTCCCGAACATGCTGATTTAGAAAACAATCATACAATAAATCCACAAAAGCCTTGCTTGTGTCTGAGTGACCAACCCACAAATTCCAGTCAATATCTGGGAAATTAAAGTCCCCCATTATAACACTCTCTGATTTACTGTACAGTTTCTTATTATACTCATCAGACTCATTAGGCCTATAGCACCCGCCTACTCTCAATTTTGATATCCCAATGCTTATGTCACACCAAACTGACACGACATTGCACTGTCCAGCGATGTCGACTGGCTTCACTTCCTTGGATTTTATGTGTTTCTTAACTAATAGCATAACCCCTCCCCCTTGCTATCCTGTCTATCCTTTCTGTAGATGTTGTACTCCCCAAATTCGAGTTCTGCATTACTTCTGTGTGACACCACGTCGCATACATCCCAACACTATCCGCCTTTGATGCTTTGAACAATACCACAATTTCATCAAATTTATTTACCAAACTCCTAGCATTGGTGTACATGCAAGTATACATGCACCTGTTCTTTTTCTTAGCTGCCCTAACACAACCCATGTGTTTACTTGTTCCCCAATGACTCCCAGCAGTCTCTGAAATATCCTACATCTTATTTTCCAAGCTGCTGCTCATTTCAATAGAAGCAGTGCAAGAATCACTTTCACCTCTGCCAGTGGCTACTGTTAATCTATTAATCCTTGTATCCCCCCCAATCTTGCAGTTTTCCGACCCACCTAACACTGCCTCGATAGCATCAGCAAACATTCTTGCACCCCTTCTATTTAAGTGTATCCCATCCCTGTAGAAGCAGTCTCTCCTGTTAACAATTACAGACCGGGCTGAAAAAAGTTCTCCCCCTTGAGCCTTGCACAATCTTTCCGGGCAAATTGATCGACAGGGCTGTCATCATATACTCCCTCCTATCGTTCTGGGCAGAATTGCGGACACTTTCAAATTCAACCCTAATTCACGGCTTTTTTTCAACAATGACCTGTACTTGTTAAGTAATTCATTAGTGCCAACGTGTACAACTATATCACCTTTTGTGCCCTTAAAAGATGATATCCGCTCTGCAACGTCATCAACTTTTGCCCCTGGCAGACATACCCTGGTCCTGTTCCACCTATTCTTTTTACAAAGCATGTTTCCCGTTTCCCTGGCAATAGAGTCACCAACAACTACTAGTTCCTTTGCGACCAGCGCATTCTGCCTTGGGGGCTGCCGCTGTGTTGCACGACGCCCAAGTGCAAGCTCTGGCGTTGGTGTGGGCAGCTGAGAGCTTGATGGGCCCCCTTACTTTTAATCCTTTCAGGCATCCACCCTGTCCTTCAAGCTCTCATATAGGGCCATAACAACGCTGAGTTGTCGCCTGATTTCCTTACACTCCTTACATCGCGCACATACAAAGACATCCCCCCATGGCAGTATCTTTTCCCGTACCTGACTGCTCCACAAACATCAAGCAAATAGTGCATTTTAAAAGGCTGTGATTCAGAGGGCAACTGGCCCCCTCAGTTCTCCTCTGAGCCACAGCACTCCCATTAGCTTCAGCCTTTTGCTTTGCTGCTCTGGTCTGAGTCATGATTTCGATTTAATTTCAATAAAATTTCAATTTCAGTACAAAATTAAAACCCTAAACTTGTATCCCAACACAGTTTTAACGCTATATTTATGTTTCAGTATCGAGTGTTATCTAGGAAATCCCTTTATATAACTTTCATATCAAGTTAAGTATTAATTATTTATTTTTGCTAATTATTTATGTTACGTAATCTAAGTCGTAAAAGTACAATTTAATTGGTAATGAAGTTCAACAAGATTAATAGATTTATTGATTAATTGACAATATTATATTATGTACTAAACTATACTAAGCTTGTGCTATCTAGTTCGAGATATTTTGTATTGCGTAACAATGGCGGCAAGTTACGAACGGTAAATCTATGGACACTTAAGTATTGTTTAACTTCCAAATCTCGCTGTCTCAATTCAGAATAAACTAAGGATCCTGACTAGCTACTTACAGAAAATAATTTTTTATATAACAATTGGTTAATAAATCGGCTAAATATGGTTAAAAAAAAAAACCTCTCGTTCAACGGAGCTGCAACTTGTAACATGTGGATTTGATATCCCTTACCAATACTAAGTAATACCTCCAAAATCTCTATCTAAGTTAAACTTTAAACTATGTATCGTAACTAGGAATAGAAAGCTACTCTAGATAATAAGTTAATATGCCAATTTAAGCTAATAAAACAGAAAATAAATCAGAAAAAACTTCTCTGTTCCAGGAGAGGCAATAAGCTACGTCCGCACAGGCTACCCTCGTCTCAAACCCCCTGTCTCAAACCCTCTTGTATATTAATGACCTTCTTCCATTGACTGGAAATCATATCCATAGTTTTGCCGATGATAGCACATTGCATTCCACTTTCTATTTTGAGAAACTTTGTCCTGCTCAATCATTTTCAATTTCTCGAAAATCTGCTACCAATTCCTTAAATGCCAATCTTCAGGTAATTCTTCAGTGGGGCAAAGACAACTTAGTTCATTTCAACCCTTCTAAAACTCAGTCTTGTCTTATATCTCGCAAAAAAGGATTCTTCTGCTCCTATGCTTATCTTTAGTGGCACTCCGATTTCTAGGCAAAATGATATATCTCTTTTGGGGATTACCCTGACTTCTAATCTCTTTTGGCACAAGCACATTACAAATATTGCTTCCTTTGCATCTAAAAAACTTGGTTTTCTCTTTCGCTCTCGGCGTTACTTTTCTTCCAAACAGCTGCTCACTCTGTATAAATCGCAAATCCCCCCTGCCATGGAATATTGTTCCCACATTGGGGTGGTGCCCCCAAAACCTCTCTCAGGCTTCTTGATTTCATTCAGAAGAGGACAGTTAGGTTAATTAATGATTCATCTCTAACAGAGTCTCTCCACTCGCTGCTCATAGACGTACTGTTTCTGCTGCATGCCTGTTGTATAGTTACTTCCACGGGCACTGTTCTTCTGAATTGGCTTCTATAATTCTCGCTCTCTCTTTCAAAACAGTCCGAACCCATGCCACCACCAGCCAATATCCATTTACTCTCCAACTTCAAACTCACAGAACCAACTTTTCATCTTCCCGGGTTATTCATTCAACTGCCGTTTTCTGGAACAACCTTCCTTGATACGTATTTCCTGAAAATTACAGTCTACAGAAATTCAAGTCCAATGGCAACAAATATCCTCTTTCAACTTCTCAACCTCCAACCCAAGCACGGTACTAAGTACTATAGGTTCTAATACCTCTTGTGTTTGGGGTTTACAGAAAAAAAAAAAAAGTAATGACCATCCCGATCATCATGTCAACCACAGTTATGGTGCCAAAGACCCTACATGACAGCCTTACAGCAATAGATCTCCCAGCGAACACCTACAAGGAACTCCATAAAGTAACAATCCTGAACAACTGTAGGACAATGAGAGAGTTCCTCGACCAACAATAACACCAGACATAACAACAGCAACCCTGTGTACTTTGTAGCAATACCCGTCACGAGGTGGAACCCCCCTCCCCCAATTAGGGAGAAATAATGTAAGAGCAACAACAACAAAAACAATAATAATAATAATAATAATAATAATAATAATAATTTTATTATTATTATTTTATCAAACATTGATAAACTTGATTAAATAAAATATTTATTGTAGAACTATTGACATTATTATACACCAGCGATTCGAAAAAAAATTTGTGGTTACTATAATAATTTCGTCTTATGAAAAGGGGTTGCGGATAAAAAGAAGTTTTAAGAACCAGTGCTGATCTAATATATGTGGCCGGAGTATGTGTTATGCCGTATTTACTCAATCGAAGAAATTTTATTTTATTTTATTGTTTTTATTTTTATTTTATTTTATTAATAAAAAGATAATAAAAAGATATTGGGTGGCTTTGAGCTACTTTATTCAGAATGAACTGCGACCGCTGAATGTGGTATAAGCGCTGAAGTTATAAATCTATTATTCAATTGAAACTTGATTTCGAATGGCCAGCGCTTTTTGAAAAAGAAAAAAGAAAAGTCGAGAGAGAGAACGTTCGTTTAATTAGCATTAAATCATGCCTCGTCAAGAACACGCAGATGTAAAGATAACAGGCCTTCCCCGCCTTCCCTCGTGCTTATGAAATAAGGACTCAAATATTTTCGGTTTACCATTAAACCAGAAATGTGCTGATTACAATATTTCCTTATTCACTTTCCTTTCCCCTCTCCTTTTTATGGGAGTTTTTTCAAGCCAGTTAAAAGTTTTACAATATAATAACATCTTTACCGTTTGTTGGATTTGTCTTACGATTTAATTAACAGGTCGGTTCTTTTTCTTACGGGAACGTACCTTGTTACTCACGTGACACCTGTTATCCAATCCTGCAGACAGCATTTCACTATGTATTTTGCTTGTGCGCTATACGAAAGTAAAGTCGTTGTGACCCATGGCGTGAAACATGTTAAAAAATGCCAAATAAGACCAAGAAGGAAAAGGTAAGATTATCAACAATTAGAATACGTGGTGCTCATGACTGTTGTAGTTTGCTATTTGTTGATGAGGTTGACCTTAGATGGACTTTTAGTTATTTAGGAATTATTTATCGTGCCCAAAGCAATTTAGCCTTATATAAATTGACTTATAAGAGTATTTCAAGAAAAACATAGTTTGGTAAATGTTTGTTCACTTATGTTCTTGAGTATAAAATTTAATGTTATTTATATGGTAAATATTAATGGTTTCATAGGTAGTTTAAATTTGCAATTTTACAATAGGTCTCGGGAAAAAATTTGTCAGGGAAAAATGGCAATGGAAAAGAAAATACTGAAAACTCAGAAGAGGTAAGTGTAGATGTAATTTCATATTTAAAATCTTGATTTAAGTTATATTATTATTTTCCTTTCATTACAGCAGTGTACTGTAGGTATCCAAAATACTTCACATAAACTCATTTTCTGATCTCATTTCATATGGGGTTTGGATTCTACAAGACTATATCAGTTTGTGGTTTCAGATTTGTTTTTAATTAATGGATATAACTGTGTGTGAAAAATATTTGGTTTTGACACATCAAGTTCTGAAACCAAGTATTCAGTTGCAAATTGCAAGTATTCAGTTGCAAATTCACTGTTTTAAAAGGAAACAGAATACTTTTATATTGATGAAAAGATTTTGATTGGCTGGTAGGGGAAAACAAAGATTTCTTTAACAAGATTTTTGTGAGTACAAGTTATAATTTGTTATTTTGAGAATATTTGTTATTAATATTAATTTTTTTTGGGATTATGTATTGGGAAGTACTAGCAATAGTTTGCCCCATTATACACCTTAAATGGATCCCATCACTGTTCGTTGTGTTTGTGGTCTTTGTTTGCCTATTTCTGGAATGGAAATTCCATATTGCTAGGGAAGTGAGTGGGCAGGAAACCTTTGCCCCTTTTAGATGTTCCTATCATCGCTGACACATGACTAGAGCAGTCTTATTGCCAGTGCCATTCTAAGTGTTTTCTCTGTCAAGAAATGCTTGCATTTGTCAGAACAAGATATAAAAAGAAAAGCATGATTCGTTGAAGAAGGGTTATATTTCTTTGTGGTAATAACTAACCTTGTTGATTTTCACTGCATCTTTTCCAGCAAATCCACATCCTACTGAAATGATGTCTATAAACCTATATACAGTATTCAAGGTGTGGCCTAATCAATGCTTCTTAGTTACCTGATGAGGTATGCTACTTTCATTACATAGCATGTTCATTAAATGCTATGGTGAGTTCTTAATTAGCTTTTTTTTTTTTTTTTTCTGCAACTTTAAAATTTATATTATTTAATTTAGCAACATTTATTTTTTAGACGCAATAAAATCAGTGTATGCAGCAATTTCAGAATTAGAGTATCACCGAAAAAATAAAAAATAAATAAGTACATTGTTGAAATGTGCAGTAGATGGCAAGAAGTTTTTCGATAATTTTGAAAGGTATTGCCATAGGGACAACCATTATGTTGAATGAATGATAAATAAAAGAATAAGAAGAATAAACATTTAAATCCACCCCAGAGTTCTTTTCTTATTTTGGAAGGCTCTATTGTAAGACATCTTGGAAAGTGGTTGAATCTGTTAAAAAGATTTACTTACTCCGAAAGAAATTGAGCAAAGTTATTGGAAGAATTTATATGCTGATAACTGTTATTATTTGCTTCCTTTATGTTATGTGCTCCCTTTATATAATATCAATTCATTAATCTTTTAATTAGTAGGAAGATGTCAATGTAACTGAAACATTAGCATTAATTTCTTTCTTTCTTTCTTGTTGTTCTTGTTATGGTAAAGAAATAAATGAGCTGTCACTTGCACATTAGCAGACTAGAGATTACAAAGCCTGCTGGAGAGAGGGGCCCTCATGAGACAATCAAATACATGGGCAGTGTTAGGGTTACATAGAGCAAAAATAGGCATGCATATTTTGGTATCCCTCATTTAGCATAGTAGATACATTTCAGAAAATTGCTGTGCTAAACAAAAAATTTACTTTTCAATATGAATACATACACTGAATTATGACCACCTACCTAATATTTCGTAGGTCCTCCTTTTGCCCTCAGTGCAGCAGCTATCTGACATGGCATTGATTCAACAAGATGTCGCAAGCTTTCGTTAGGTATGGCCAACCAAGCTGTGTGTAATGTGGCTAGCAATGCAGGTATGGAGGTGATTGGTGTATCCAGATGCCTGATATGGCTTTCCATAGAATCCCACAAGTGCTCTATGGGATTGATAGCCGAGGAAATTTGGAGGCCAATTAATATGCTGGAAGTCAGAACTGTGTTCCTCAAACCATTCCTGCACATCAAGTGCTTGATGGCTCGGTGCATTGTCATCTTAGAAGATACCATTGCCATTCGGGAAAAAGTGTAACATTAGTGGGGTGTACACAGTCAGCAAGCAGTTGACGACAGCGGAGACCAGTGATATGTTCCACATACACCAGGAGTCCAAGTTCCTGCCAGTGAAACATGCCCTACACCATACAGCCACCTCCACCGCCCTGTTCTTTTGATACCATTCATGATGAATGAAGAGCCTCATGTTGTTGATGCCAAATCCATACATGGCCATCCACGGTGTGGAGTAAATAAAGTGACTCCTCCGACTAGCACACCTTCTTCCTATCTTCTAATGGCCAACTTGCATGCTCTTTGCACTAGGCGAGTCTTTTACCCCAATGAACCTTGGTTAGGAGAGGATGCCATAGGGGCAATCTGCTGGTATAGTCTATATGGCGAGCGTGTGGCGCATGGTCATGCCAGACATTGTTCGGGGTTGACCCATGTTGTATTAGGTAGTCAACTCTTCAACAGTGCTGTGCCTGTTCACCTGTACGAATTGTCAGACCCAGCGCTCACCTCTAACATCAACCTTTCGCTGACCTTTGCAGTTTTGCTGTCGGGTCGTTGTTTGACCATTTTGATGCCAGTTATGGTACACTTTAACAACAGTGACTCTCGAACACCCCGCTAGTTCAGCCATTTGGGAAATCGAGGCACCAGCTCGTCAAGCTCCCACAATCTGTCCTTTATCAAAGTCCGGTAAATCCTTCCTTTTACCCATCACGCTCAGAATTTATTACCTACTGAACCACTTACACCTTATCTATGCTACGTTGGTCGACTGACTACGTGCACTCGTGCCTTATGTGGTCAGTGAGTCGCATTCAGTTTTCATAGAGGTAGTCATAATTCAGAGATCACTCAGTGTATAATAATGATATAATGCAGAATTCACTTAAACCGAGTACCAAATTTGACTGAAACCTCAATTTTGCTTGGGGGCTTCTCTGGTGCATGTATGTTGCTTGCTGTCCATTTGCATATGAGCTAGCTGATTATTGCCTGGCAGAGCTCAAAATGTGTTTATGTGACGTATTTTTGTGAATGAGTGACGGGAATGTGTGTGTGTGTGTGTGTGTGTGCGCGCGACGCGCACATGTGTCATAAATGTATACATGAGCCAGGTGTATGAATAAGAAAGTTGTGTGTGTGTCTAGGCTTTGGAGTCTGGCTCTGGGTGTTGTCACAGAGTGTGCTTGATGGGAAAACCTAAGTATATAAGTGTGGATGTGCTTGAATGACAGTGTGAGTGAAAGATGTTGGTATGAATTATGCTATAATAGAATAGTTAGTTGGCTCTGCCTCAGTTGCCACAGGCCAGTATTAGTAGCATAACAAATTCACAAGACATTAAATTATGCTTCGAAGGACTAAATTCTCCTAGGTCTTACTCCTTCAGGAGAGGCCCCCAGGTCAAGACAAAGATCTCCAAGAGACCTACCTCTCTTGGAGGTCGTTGTCTTCACCTGGGGACTTTACTCCTCAATTCCACCTTGGGCAGGCTGGTAGAGAGTTCTTGCTGTAATTCCTTTCTCTTCGAAAAAGTTCCTCCTTAAATTTCGTTATGTTCCTTTCTCTTCACCAAGACTCAGAATTTCCTTTGAGACAGTTCTAAATTCATCCAGGTCCACCTATAACCTCATTCTCTCTCTCTCTCTCTCTCTCTCTCTCCCTCCCTCCCTCCAGTTGCTGCCTTGGACCCCATGAAGAGGGGGAATCTAAATTGTGTATAGATTCCTGAGGAAGGGCCTCTGGCTATTTAGCTAGACTATGAGTTACAAACTCCCTCTCCTCTTGCTCCTGTCACAGGTGTCTGGCCTGCCAACCCAAAGGTCGCGGGTTCGAATCCCGCCTCGGGCTTGGATCAAAGTACTGCAAAAAACCTGGAGGTGCACTATGGCCACAGAACCTGATGCGCCAATAACTACCAAAAAAAAAAAAAAAAAAAAAAGGTGTCTGGCTTCATATTATTTTGTTTTCTGGTTTGCCCCCACTGATGCCGGGATAGAGTTGTGACCAACTGTAAGAAAATCTCCATGCTTTTTTAAACCCAAATTCCAAATTAGTTCCCCCCCCCTTTCCATGTTCTGGTCTGGTGGTGCCCATGCAGACTAGCTGTTTTACTGTTGGGCAGTGCATATATGTGGGTAGTAGTAGTGCCATGTGTTGTAAGAAAGCAAGTGTATGAGCTTATGCAGCATCAGCCAAAAAAACGAAAAAAAAATTTACAAAACAATTCCCCTCTAAATGTTTGTCCAGTTCCTCCTTAAATTTATTTCACCTATCAACTTCCGCAACGGCAGATGAAAGCTTGTTCCAGCAATTAACCACCCGCTGGCTAAAGGCAAATTTCCACACATCTATTCTACACTATCTTTTCTCAATTTGAATTTATGCCCCCTTAGGTTCGTAATATGAACAAGTGGAACAATCCTATCAGAATTCAGTGTTCTCAACCCATTCAAGGCCTTATATACCTCAATCAGATCACTGCGCAGGTGCCTAATCTCCAGACATTGCAGTTTGCAGAACTTAAGCATCTCTTGGTAAGAGGATCCCTTCATTTCCCCCTCACCAATCTTGCCCTTCTCTGTACATTAGCATTAGTAGAGGCATTTGATGCAAGAAAGCAAGCTTATGCAGCATCAGCCAAAAAAAAAAAGAAAAAAAAACCCACTTCCACTTCACCCCTCTATTCGTTCAAAATACCTGTCCAGCTGAGCCTTAAACTTATTTAGGCCATCAACCTCCACCACAAGGGATGGAAGTCTGTTACACCAACCAACCACCCGCTGGCTAAAGGCAAATTTCCGCATGTCTATCCTACATCTGTCTTTCCTCAATTTGAATTTATGCCCTCTCAGATGATTTTTCTGAGCTAGAGGAAGAATCCCATCAGCATTGAGCATGCTTAAACCATTCAAGGCTTTATTACACCTCTATCAGATCACGTCGCTGGTGCCTAGTCTCCAGACACTGTAATTTGCAAAACTTAAGCCTTTCTTTGTAAGAACACCCCTTTGTTCCATTCACTAATCTTGTTGCCCTTCTCTGTACTCGTTCCAGCAGCTCTACATCCTTCTTGAAATGAGGCCTCAAGACCTGTATACAGTACTCTAGGTGTGGCCTGACCATTGCCTTATACAAGGGAATAATCACCTCCTTATCCCTGCTGGAAAAATTCCTGTATATCATTGACAATACTCCATGAGCTACTCTTGCAGCCCGTCTGCACTGCTCAGAGAACTTCATATCTGCCTGCACAACCACCCCCAAGTCCCTTTCATTCTCTACCACTGTCAGTGTAGTACCACAGAGTTGATACGTTGCTCTGGGGTTGCTGTTTCCCATGTGTAGTACTTTACATTTGTCAATGTTAAACTTCATTTGCCACCTCTCAGCCCATCTGCTCAACCTTTCCAGATCCTGTTGCAGCAGCATAGTGTCAGTAGTGTCCTTGACAACCCTGCAAACCTTTGTATCGTCTGCAAACTTGGACATTAAGCTTGATATACCATCATCAATATCATTTTTAAATACAGAAAACAATAATGGACCCAACACTGAGCCCTGAGGGACTCCACTAATAACATTAGTCCACGATGAGCAGTGTCCATTGATTACCACTCTCTGTCTTCTCCCCCTCAACCACCCCTTTATCCATAGCAGCAATTTGCCTCCAGTGTCACACTGCTCCAATTTGTGTAGTAGTCTTCCATGTGCAACAGTATCAAAAGCCTTTCTAAGATCCAAGTATATAATATCAAAGTTATTCCGTGCATCCAGTTCTTTTGTGACTGCATCATAGTATCCAATCAAGTTGGTCAGGCAAGACTTCCCCTGCTGTGTCTGAGCTATAACTGAAGTCTTGTCTAAATGATCCTGCAGTGCTTCTTTAACCAGTGCCTCCATTAATTTTCCTGGAACAGAAGTTAAGCTCGCAGGTCTATAATTACTTGTGTCAGCCTTTGATCCTCCTTTGTGAATTGGGGTCACATTTGCACATTTCCAGTCTATGGGTACCTCCCCTGAGTCCAAGGAAGCTCTCATAATTATGGCTAAGGGTTTGCTTACTTTCTTTGCTGCCTCCTTTAATATAACTGGATAGATCTCATCCACCCCGGGTGCCTTTCTTGTGTTTATCTTCAACAGTTTCTCCTCCACTTTACTCCCAGTTATTTCAAGATTCTGTAGCTTACTGCTAGAGTTGAATACACCTCTGGCATTCCCCTTGCTGAATAACTCCTCATGTGTGAATGTCGATGCAAAATATTCATTTAGTTTGTTAGCTACCTGAGCAGGATCATCAACAGTTGACCCATCAATATCAAGTGGACCAATCTGATTCATCCCCTTCCTTCTAGAGTTTACATAAGTAAAGAACTCTTTGCTGTTTTTCTTTGCATCCCTTGCCAAGGATTTCTCGTAATCTGCATTCGCCTGCCTAACCTCTTTTGTGACTTGGTTGCATATCAACTTGTATCTATCATAGGCTTCTGTGTCATGTGTTAATTTGTAAGTATCCCATGCATTTTTCTTCTCTGCCATATGCCTCATTAGTTCATCTGACATCCATTTTGGCCTAAACCTTGAACAATATTTCTTAGTTGGTATGTAAAGCCTAGTAGCTTCCAAGATAAGTTCTTTGAATGCTTCCCATTTTGAATTTGCTGTTGGTAACATCATCAGTTGGTCCCACTGTATAGAATTTTTAAATACTGTCTCAGTCCATCGTAGTCGCCTTTACGGAAGCAATAACCCTTCCCTTTACCCCTAATGGTAGTTACCTCTTTGAGTAAATCCCACTTCAGCACACTGTGATCATTGCCACCTAGTGGTTCATTTATCTGCAGATTCTTAATGCATGAAGAATCACTGCTGATAATCAAATCAAGAGTATTACTCCCTCTAGTTGCCTAACGAACATGCTGATGTAGAAAACAATCATCCAATAAATCCACAAAAGCCCTGCTAGTGCGTGAGTAACCAGCCCCCAAATTCCAGTCAATATCTGGGAAATTAAAATCTCCCATTATAAGACTCTCTGATTTACTGGCCCACTCTATTTCCCTGTACAGTTCCTTATTATACTCATCAGAGTCATTAGGCCTATAGCACACTCCTACTCTCAATTTTGATCTCCCAATGCTTATGTCACACCAAACTGACTCAACACTGCACTGTCCAGCGATGTCGACTGGCTTCACTTCCTTGGTTTTTATGTGTTTCTTAACTAATAGCATAACCCCTCCCCCCTTCCTCTCCTGTCTATCCTTTCTGTAGACGTTGTACACCCCAAATTGCAGTTCTGCATCCCTTATATCTGTGTGACACCACGTCTCTGATATCCCAACAATATCTGCCTTTGATGTTTTGAGCAATACCTCAAATTCATCAAATTTATTTACTAAACTCCTAGCATTGGTGTACACACAAGTATACCTGCACCTGTTTCTATTCTTAGCTACCCTAACACAACCCATGTGTTTACTTGTACCGCAATGGCTCCCAGCAGTCTCTGAAATACCATGCATCTTATTTTTCAGGCTTCTGCTCATTCTAATAGAAGCAGTGCAAGAATCTCTTTCACCTCTGCCAGTGGCTACTGTCAATCTATTGGTCTTTGTCTCCCCCCAAGCTAGCAGTTTTCCGACCCACCTACATGCTCAAGCAAATCTACATCCTTCCTAAAATGAGGCCTCCAGACCTGTATGCAGTACTGAAGATGTGACCTGACCATTGCCTTATACAGAGGGATAATCACCTCCTTTTCCCTGCTAGCAAAATTCCTATATATCATTGACAAAATCCCATGACCTGCCCTGGCAGCCTGTCTGCATTGCCCAGAAAACTTCATATCTGACTGCACAATTACTCCCAGGTCTTATTCATTTTCTCCCACCTTAAGTGTAGTACCACACAGCTGGTACGTTTCTCTGGGGTTACTTCTACCCATCTGCAGTACTTTCCATTTGTCAATGTTAAACTTCAGTTGCCACTTCTCAGCCCGTCTGCCCAAATTTTATAGATCCTGTTGCAGTAGCACACTGCCATTAACAACCCTGCCAACCTTTGTATTATCTGCAAACTTCGACACTAAGCCTGATATACCTTCATCAATATCATTGATAAATATACAAAACAACAGTGGAGCCAACACCGAACCCTGTGGGACTCCACTAATAACATTAGTCCATAAAGAGCAGCACCCATTGCGCCTCCGTAGCCAGGTGGGAAGGAGCAGCAGTGCATAGCACATGCTTCTTGATTAGACCGGGGTTCGAGCCCGTCACCACCAAATACGGAGGATGTGGAAAGGTCAGGGAATGACCACCGCATATCCCGGAGCAATATGGCCTTAGTTGCTAATGCTCCTAAAAACCAAAATAACTAACTAGCAGCACCCATTGATTACCATCCTCTGTCGTCTCCCGCTCAACCATCCTTTTATCCATTGTAGCAACTTACCCTTAATACCATTCTTCTCCAATTTGTACAGTAG
Source organism: Mastigoproctus giganteus (assembly GCF_048544385.1). Classification (NCBI taxonomy): domain Eukaryota; kingdom Metazoa; phylum Arthropoda; class Arachnida; order Uropygi; family Thelyphonidae; genus Mastigoproctus; species Mastigoproctus giganteus. The sequence continues at coordinate 140,457,532 of NC_143580.1, forward strand.
TCTTCCATGCTCAAGAGTCAAATTAATTTCCTGAAATCCAAGTATATGATATCAAAATTATTTTTTGCATCCTGTTCCTTTGTAACCACATCATAATATTCAGTCAAATTTGTTAGACAAGACGTTCCCTTAACAAACCCATGCCGTGTTTGATTTATTGCTGCAGTCTTGTCTAGATGACCCTGCAATGTATCTTTAACCAGTGACTCCATTATTTTTCCCCGAACAGAAGTATAAACTGACTGGTCTGTAATTACTCATGTCACTCTTCAATCCCCCTTTGTGAATTTGGGTATATTTACACATCTCCGGCGCGTGGGGACCACCCCTGAGTCCAAGGATGCTCTCATAATTATGGCTGAGGGCTTGCTTACTTCCTTTGCTGCCTCCTTTAATATAAGTGGATAGATCCCATCCACCCTAGGTGCCTTTCTTGTGTTTAACTTCAATTTCTCCTCCACTTTGTTCTCAGTTATTACAAAATCATTAAGCACCCTGCTACAATTTGATAACCTGGCATTTTCAAACCTTAATAACTTCTCATGTGTGAATGTAGATGCAAAATACTCAGTTTGTTTGCTATTTGAGCAGGATCATCAACAGTTGATAATGATGATGGGTGGTGGGGTCTTGCTTGGTTTCGAGAAGGGCCTCAAACTATGCAAGTAATGTGTTTATATATATATATAAGCTGAATTTAAAATAGGATATTTTCCAGTAGCATGGCAAACCAGTAGAGTGAAAAAGAACTTAACCAAATAAAATAAAATAACATAACAATAACAGAAAAATATATATGGGAGGGATAAAGAAGAAGAGGGTAGTGTTGAAACAACATTCCTAAAATAATTTAGAAAATTAAGTCAATTAAAAGAAATTTAGTGCCCCCCCCCTGAAGGCACCCGTTTCTGAATTATGTGAAAGTTCAGTAACTCTTTAGGAAACACAGACTAACAACATTACATGACAAATTAATAAATTGAAATTAAATGAAATTTTATTTTATTTTGTCTCATTTCATTTCATTAATTGGTCATGTAATGTTGTTAGTCTTGAGGTTATGTGGTTAGGTCCTTGAGGTTGTCACAGACATTCTCTCAGACATGCCAGACAAGCTGTACTTGCTACCTGAGAGTCTAAAACGCTGATGGAACTGATATTCGGGTGACATTCAAGCCAAGTGGACCCAATTTCGGCGAAGTCCGGATGGTCTGTGACAGCCATATCCTTTGCTTGCACTTTCACGATGGTGGGACTGTTAGTAATCCTGGGTATAACCTCCATGCACAAGTAAATGATGGGTGACCACCCAGGTGTGAACCAACGTAAGCAGGGGTCGAGGTGTGACGCCCACACCACATGGAGGAACGCCGCCCCTCTATGTTACCAGGCAGTACTAGATGGTAGATGACTCTCATCAAGTGGTGAAATACCACCACTTTGCTTATTGGAGGCTTGAAGTGGTGGAACCCATGTTTAGTCTCTAGAGCTAAGTTCCAGTCAACTCTTCCCTATCTCTGCCATCATGCAGTATGACTGATGACTTTTGAGGTTATGATGAACATCATGGCGAGAGCCAATATTTCTTACATTTCGAGGGTACAGCTCTAAAACGGTGTTCGCAGGCCGGCCGCTAGTTAGTACACCGGACCGAACCTATTGGTAACTCTTTAGGAGGCTTCCGGATCAGCTAGTATATAATCTTGCTACCTCTACTCTGCCAGATAGTGACTGGAGGGAGTCCGAGTAGTGTGTATGCGGGGAGCATTGTCGAGGCCACGTTATGTCAAGGATCTGGGTATATTCTTATCACATGTACGCCATATCCAAAAATTTCATTACTTCATATAACATGTCCCACCCACTTTTTCTTACTATTGAATACACCATGAATTGTCAAACTAATAGAGCAAGCTTATCTGCGAAAAGATCTAAACCTCCCAAGGACTTCCTAATTCATTTCACAAATATACGTGGTCTCAATTCTAATCTCAACTATGTCCATTTCCACTTGCAGTCTGCCAAACCCCATGTACTTTTTCTGACAGAATCTCAGTTATCGGTTGATTCAACTACTGCTCATCTCAGATGCCCAAATTATTCGCTGTATGATTCCTTTCGCCTCAAAGGTGGTACTTGTGCATACGTCCGTTCTGATATTTCCTGTCAGAAACTTGGCAATTTGGAATCTCCTCTCTTTGATCTTCTCTGGCTTAAAATCTCTCTACCTCATTGTGTCAAATTCATCTGTTGTCTCTACCGTTCTCGAAACTCCACTAATCACTTGGAGCACTTTGGCTTCCTCTCTTTGCGACTCAACTTTCTCCAGTCCAACTTTCCTAAAAGTGAGGTAATTTTCCTTGGTGATTTTAATGTTCACAACTCCAGCTGGCTTCCGTTTTCTAGTCACACCGACCCAGCAGGTCGAGATGCTGAGGCTTTTGCAATTACTAATGACCTAGCACAGATTGTTCATTTACCTACAAGAATACCGGACAATTCTAATCATACAGCCAATATGCTTGATCTTTTTCTCACAAACAACCCTTCTAAGTACATGGTCGGATTACTGTTTCAAAACTTCTGATGTCAATGTTTGATCAGATCGTGTCAGCGAAATTATTCTTGCAGGAATGGAATCCTTTATCCCACACTCCACTTTAAAATCTCGTCCATTATCTAAACCTTGGTTTTCCAATAAATGTGCTAAGGCTGTTCAAGAGAAGAATGTTGCATATCGTAATTGGCTTGTTTCTAATTCTTCAGTTTCATTTTCTGCCTACACCAAAGCTCGCAACAATTGTAAAGCAGTTATTAATCAGTCCAAACTAGAGTTTAAACATTCTAAGAGTAGAAAACTTGCTTCTTGCCCTAATGGTAGCCGAGCATTCTGGTCTCTTGCCAAAGCTATTGGCCGCAACTTTTGCCCATCTCTGCTCCCACATCTGTCAAAACCAGATGGTTCTGTTGTCACTTCAGCCAAGGATAAAGCTGACCTTCTAGCATCCCATTTTTCTTCCAGCTCATGTATTAATGATCGTGGTAAAACACCTCCCACCATTCCCAACATGCTCTTTTCAATGCCTCCTGTTGTCTTCCGTCAAAAGGATATCAGAAGGATTTTGATGATGCTAACAAAACTCCAGGTCCTGATGGTATTTCTCTACTTGTTCTCAAAACCTGTGCTCCTGAACTTACTCCTATTCTTTGCCGCCTTTTTTCACTTTCTTATTCCAAAGGCGTTTTTCCTTCTGCTTGGAAATTTGCTCATATCCAGCCAGTTCCTAAAAAGGGTGCAAATCCCTCCCATCTAATTATCGTTCCATTGCAGTTACTTCTACTCTCTCTAAAGGAATGGAGAAATCAATTAACCACCAACTCTTAAAATACCTAGAAACCTTCCGTCTGATCAACTATCCCCAGTATGGATTCCGTCAGTGTCGATCCACTGGTGATATTGTGGCTTATGTTACCGATTTGTGGACTAATTCAGTGGAAAGGTTCGGTGAAACACAAGTAGTTGCTGTTGACATCTCAAAGGCTTTTGATCATGTTTGGCATAAAGGTCTTCTAAACGAGCTTCCATCTTATGGTTTGCCAACTGTTTTTAGTAATTGGTTATCCAGTTTTCTTTCTGATCGCTCACTGAGGGTGATGGTAGATGGCTCTCTGTCTTCTAACGTCTCCACTAATAGTGGTGTCCCCCAAGGTTCAGTTCTTTCTCCCACTCTTTTCCTTTTGTATATTAATGACCTTCTTCCATTGACTGGAAATCCTATCGATAGTTTTGCCGATGATAGCACATTGCATTCCACTTTCTATTTTGAGAAACCTTATCCTGCTTAATCAGCTTCAACCTCTCGAAAATCTGCTACCAATTCCTTAAATGCCGATCTTCAGGTAATTCTCCAGTGGGGCAAAGACAACTTAGTTCATTTCAACCCTTCTAAAACTCAGTCTTGTCTTATATCTCGCAAAAAGGATTCTTCTGCTCCAATGCTTATCTTTAGTGACACTCAGATTTCTAGGCAAAAGGATATATCTCTTTTGGGGATAACCCTGACTTCTAATCTCTTTTGGCACAAGCACATTACAAATATTGCTTCCTCTGCATCTAAAAAACTTAGTTTTCTCTTTCGTTCTTGCCGTTACTTTTCTTCCAAACAGCTGCTCAAGCTGTATAAATTGCAAATCTGCCCTGCCATGGAACATTGCTTCAACACTACCCTCTTTTTTATCCCGCCCTCCAATTTATTTTTTTCTGTGATTGTTATGTTATTTTATTTGGTTAAGTTCTTTTTCACTCTACTGGTTTGCCATGCATCTGGCAAATATCCTATTTTAAATTTAGCTTATTATAAGCAATATGTAGTGGATTGTGCTTTTCTGCTGCCACTGAAGTTAGCTTTCCTACTATTTTTCTCATTTATTTTTAATATATATTTTTATTAATTTATATCTGTCTGTTTAATTGGATTATATATATATATATATATATTTCTTTTATTTATATATATATATATATATATATATATATATATATATATATATTTCTTTTATTTATATACAGGTGATTCACCACCAGTGCGACAAACTTGCAGGAGTTGTAGGGGGCACAAAGACAAATCGGAATCGCATAGCATTGCAGGGTCCGAAATGCCTTCGTCATGCGGTAGAGGACGTTGAACGGGAGGTCGTGTGAACAGCGATTCTGCTGGAAGTCAGCATTTGCGAACCGGTTCCCAAGGCAGTAGGATGGACGAGTATTCAAACGTTGAACTGGCTGACATGCATCTCGCGTATGGAGCTACAGACTGTAATGGGCGCGCCGCTCTGCACTTGTACCAGGAACATTTCCCGCACAGGCGTGCTCCTCATCATATGATTTTGCACGTGTGCACAGAAGGTTACACGAGACTGGTTGTTTCACGAGAGGTACCATGAATCGAGAGCGAACAACAAGGACGTCAGATAATGAGGAGAATGTCCTACGTCTTGCAGAAGGCAATCCGAGTACGAGTACTCGAGCTATAGGCCAACGATTGGGTATTTCCCAGTCCACTGTATGGAGGATACTGTCAACAAACCAAATGAGATCATACCATCTGCACGGCATCCAATCATTGGAGCCTGCGGATTATCCACTCCGGAGGACTTTTGCTACTTGGTTTCTTCAAACAGAAACGGTTCGCAAATGCTGACTTCCAGCGGGATCGCTGTTCACGTGACCTCCCTTTCAACGTCCTCTACTGCATGACGAAGGCATTTCGGATACTGCAATGCTATGTGATTCCAATTTGTCTTTGTGCCCGCTATACCTCCTGCAAGTTTGTCGCACTGGTAGTGAATCGCCCTGTATATAATAGCATTGAGAAAATAAGTGAGAGTGGAGAACAAATGGAGTGAAAAGGAAGATAACAATAGGTATTATGGATCAGGGACACTGCTTAAGCAAAAATACCCTACAACCGTAATGTATAAATATTGGTATGAAGAAGTTTTTGTTCCTTACTATTGAACCTACACTAAACACGAGAAGCGAAATGAATATGAAATGTAGCCATATATGATAGGATGAAGTGACAAAATAAGACGTGAAAAGGCGACTAAATAAGATAGGGTAAGGTGACTAAAAAATGGTAAAATAAGACCACAGTGATAAACACTGCAATGTGGTATTATTTTACTAATTTTACTGCAATCTGTCCTTATTTTACCATTTTTTTTAATTGGCTTTTTCATATCTTATTTTGTCACTTCATCCTGTCATATATCACTACATTTCTTATTCATTTCTTCTATTTCACTTCTCGTGTATACTGTAGGTTCAATGGTAAGGAACAACTATTTCTTCACACTTTCTTCATACCAAAAGAGATATATATATATATATATATATATATATATATATATATACATACACAGCAAGCCCCCGCTATAACGCGGTTCGCTTTACGCTGATTTGCTATAATGCTGTTCATATATTATAACCCGTATCTGACTATAATGCTGTTACAGATCACTATAAAATTCTTTTACAGATATCATTTTTGTATTAACAAAATCGTTTCATTTCATGGAGTTGATAGCTTGAAAATGAATAGCAAAACAGCATTAAAACGTTTCCCACGCTGACTTGAGAAATTTTCTTGCACGCTAATTTAATTGCAGTACAGTGACGTTACGTAATTCCGAGATTAACATTTTAAAAAATGATCAAGTATACTGCTTGTAATATTTGCGTTATATGCATTTATCCGAAGTCTAGTCATCACTTAGTACAGTATTAGACATCGTGCGTAACGGACAGTTTACTCGAACATTGTATCATAATTAATGCAACCAACGCAGTTACATTTTTGAAGAGTTAATAATGGCCGATAAGAATGAAAAAGCAAAAACGCCTGGGTGCAGTACGAAGACTATAAATGTAAGAAAAAGACTGAATTTGAAAATTAAATTAGACATTTTGAAGCGAATCGATTCCGGTCAAAGACAAGCGGATGTGTGCCATAATTTAGGACTTGCAAATTTAACTGTTATAAAAATTATAAAAAAAAATAAAGAATTAATTTTAGCAGTGGGAAAGATAGCTGTTCCACTGCAAGCAACCATGGCTAGGCCAGCTATTAGGATCGAAATGGAAAGACTTGAACTAATTTTATTGAAGATAATATCCAATGCAGAATTCAGTTAAGTTAAATATTATAAAAAAAAAAAAAGAGAGAGAGAGAGAGATTAGCCAATATAATGATCTGAAGAAAACTCACCTAAAAAAAAAAAAAAAATGTGGAACCATTTAAAACTAGTAAGAGCTGGTTGAATAGATTTAAAATCCAGGGAGAAGCCGCAAGTGCAGATCAAGGAGCCGAAACTTTCAAAAAAGAACTTGTTAAAATTATTGAAGAGGGGTATTATGTGTTTTACTTTTCAACAAGTTTTTAACATAGATGAAGCAGGACTTTTGTGGAAACGAATGCCTAAAAGAAGTTTCGTATTGAAAGAAGAAAAAAACGTGCCAGGTTTCAAAGCGGTGAAGGATTGCTTGACTTTATTGTTGGATGGTAACGCTGCGGGGAATTTAAAATTAATACCCTTTGTAGTTTATTTGGAAGAGGGCCAAAGTTCAACCCAAAATCGACACATTTTTCATGATTAAATTTATCAGTTAAATTAAATCAATGATCAATTAAATTCATGATTTTAATTGGAATTTTAAGTTTAATTTTGATACGTAAGTAGTTTACCACATAATTATATACGTATGTAATGCAGAATATTTTATATGTACAAATATTCGAATATTAAATATTTTGACTGATATTTGTGCATCTTTTCACTACCATTTATTATTGATTAGGAAATATCCTATGGCACCGACAGCAACTCACAAATACATATGTTACCTTATGGGAATGCGGAAAATTTAGCGGTGCCCCCCTTTGCTAAGCACCAATTTCTGAATTGCGTGAAATATCACTATATGTAAATGTAACCTGCCAACAATACAGAAATAAGTAAAAATAGAGAAAAAATAAAAAGTAGACCATATCATAATATCGAATTGAATAGAAGAGACTGACCATTATGCCCCATCTCGTCAGTGGCCCCACGAGACCATAATGGTCAGGGAACCACTACATTTCAAATGCTATACAAATCCATGCTGTGAAAGAATGATACTAGGATCACACTGCGTTTTGCACTTATTTCTGCGGTCTAATTTTCGATTCATTTGGATTTAATTAGTATTATATATATATATATATATATATATATATATATATCTGATAATTAAAATAAATATGATATTTAAAATAAAAACATCAGCCAGTAGTACGGCAATAATACAGAGCGAAACGAAACGCAAAATAATATAAAATAAACAAACAGGGAAGGGAAAGTAGAGATAATAGGACAAAAAGGTAGTTGATAATCCCCTGTAAAATTTAGTCAATTAAGTCATTAAACCCAATTAATAAAAAATGTAAATTTAAAATAATGCCAATTATAAATAATTTAGCGGTACCCCCCTCGAAGGTACCAGTTCCAAAAAACGTGAAATATCACCAAAAAAGGGTTAAAGAAACTACCAAAAAAACTAAAATATGGAAATGATAGACTGACCATCATGCCCCATATCGACAGAGGACCACGAGACCAATAATGGTCATGGAATCGCTGCATTTTAATCGTCATACAAATCATCGCAAAGGCAGAAATATCGAAGAACCAAACACCTCCATTCTCTGATAGATCAACCAATGCAGAGGATTTGCATGGCGGTGGTCCTTATGCAGCGAAAAATAAACTATAGAACAGACAGCACTCTTGATCAGAGCCACACCACTGACATAATGCAAGCTTAACCAGCTTATATAATAGAAAGGAAAAGAATAGATGGCGGCACAGGCGCTGCTTATTTAGCATATCAACCCACTACTACCACTAATTTATATTATGTGAGGTAAAAGTTAGGCAAAAGTAATAAAAATAAATAAATATGGCTATGTAGCTATCATTAGATTCTAGTTTTTTTGGTAGTTTCTTTAACCCTTTTTTGGTGATATTTCACGTTTTTTGGAACTGGTACCTTCGAGGGGGGTACCGCTAAATTATTTATAATTGGCATTATTTTAAATTTACAATTTTTTATTAATTGGGTTTAATGACTTAATTGACTAAATTTTACAGGGGATTATCGACTACCTTTTTGTCCTATTATCTCTACTTTCCCTTCCCTGTTTGTTTATTTTATATTATTTTGCGTTTCGTTTCGCTCTGTATTATTGCCGTACTACTGGCTGATGTTTTTATTTTAAATATCATATTTATTTTAATTATCAGATATAATTAGGCATCATGTGGAGGATGTGCATTTGCTGCCTCTAATGATAGCTACATAGCCATATTTATTTATTTTTATTACTTTTGCCTAACTTTTACCTCACATAATATATATATATATATATATATATATATACACAGGGTGTTTCAGTTAAACGTTTCAGAACTTCTAAGAGGGGTAGGGTACATCCTGACAACTCGAAATCATATACCAATGGGCAGAATCGAAAATTCCGAGTTTTAGTGCAGGGAATCTTAATTTCGCACAAGAACGCCAAGTTAGTAGGATGGATGATTACACGAACGCAGAGTTAGCCGATATGCATTTGGCGTACGGGGCTGCAAATTGTAGTGGGCCAGCCGCACAGCGTTTGTACGTGGAACGATATCCGACGAGGCGTATTCCCAGTCATAATTTCTTTGCAAGACTGCACCAGAGGTTAGCTGAGAGAGGTTCATTTGAAAGAGCTGACAGGGACAGGGTAAGAACAGCACGGACTCCAGCCGTCAAACAGAATGTGCTGCAGCATGTACAGGGGAATCCAAGAACGAGTACACGAAGACTAGCAAACGCAGTCGGGGTTTCCCATTGCAGTGTCTGGAGGATTTTCCGAGAACAAGACATGCATCCGTTTCACGTGCAGCGTGTCCAGACACAGCAACCGGAGGATTATGCACCTCGTATTGCTTTCGCACAGTGGTACCTTGGAAAATGTGCTACAAATCCCCTTTTTCCTGCCGAAGTGTTGTTTTCTGATGAGGCATCCTTCAAAAAGGGAAGGAATTTTCAACACGCATAACGACCATATCTGGGCGGTCGAGAACCCGCATGCAATACGACGTCGTGCAGCACAGATTCGATTTTCGGTCAATGTATGGGCCGGTATTATGGGAGATCACCTCATCGGACCTTACCTGTTACCGTGTCGTCTAACCGGACCTATCTACTTGATCATTCTGCAGCAAGTATTGTCACAACTTTTGAGAGATGAACAGATTTCTGCATCGACGCAACAGACAATGTGGTTCCAACACGATGGAGCCCCTGCCCATTATAGCGGAGATGTTCGTAACTACCTGGATGTCACATTTGGTCAACAGTGGATCGGACGTGGTGGTCCCGTGCGTTGGCCTGCTCGGTCACCCGACCTATCATGTCTTGATTTTTATTTCTGGGGTCATATGAAATCGCTAGTTTATGACACCCCTGTTGACAATGCTGAGGAGCTGGTTGCAAGAATCGCAGTAGCTGCCGAAGAAATTCGAAATTCGCCTGGAGTATTCCAGAATGTTCGGATGTCCATACTTCGGAGATGTGAGGCGTGCATTGTAGCCCGTGGAAGAAACTTCGAACACCTACTTTAATCCATGTACCTTTTGCTTCTTTTCATGTATTATTAAAACGATTTCTCACTTACGGTCTCTTTTCTTTATGGTGCTTCTGTGTACAACACCGCTTCAGGAAAGCATTTCCGACCCCACATTGCTATATGATTTCGAGTTGTCAGAATGTACCCTACCCCTCTTAGAAGTTCTGAAACGTTTAACTGAAACACCCTGTATACACATACAGTGGCAGACAAAAAAATTGCATTACAATTTTGTAAATAATGTTTTGTGTTGTAATGTGGGTTGCAGAAATGTTCGAAATGCATTTGTTAGATGGAAATATATATATCTCTGTGAATGAAATCCAATAAAAAGACTCCACCTGATATACTTAATTGCCATAAATATCTTCCCAAAGGGTAAAATGCATAATGAATGGAAATATGAGAAATCATGCAAATGGCAATAACGACAACCAAACATACATTTTATTGCATTTACATGTATAAACTGAAATGACACGTTAACATAAAAGTATTATGTACTGTAAATCAGCAAAATAAATCCTCAATATTTTGTTGTTCCTCTTTGAGCTGCAATTGCAACCTTGCAACAATCTGCAGTAGAGTTAATCAATTTCTGGATATACAGTTGCTCAATTTTGTGGTACCACATACAGTGCTGTATTGTGAGTTGAATTGCGTACTTGTTGACTTCAGCTGAATCGTACTTGTTGACTTCTTCTGAGCAATTTTAGATAACATTATGCACTAGCAATTTTCGATAGGGTTCAAATTTGGCCTGTCGCAGCTCTAGCCAAACACTGTAATGCCAGCATTTCTGAGGTATGATTGCACCTTAAGGGAGAAAAATGACGGAAAACATTGGTGTAAGTATGTTTTAAGCCTTGTGAGACAAGAAGACAAACTCATCATTAAATCTAAATAGCATAAAACTTACCAATTTTGCTGTGTGGCAAGGTGCTGAGTCCTGTTGAAAAATGCAATTTTGAACGTTTGTGTGATGATCCCTAATAACAGGTTTCAGGCACTCCTCCAAGATAGCAGTGTAGGTTTCTGCATTCACCGTTCCGTTAATAAACTTAATTCACCCCACCCCTTTGCTTGTTATGCCTCCCCAGACCATCTGACTGGCGGGGAACTTTTACGGTCGATATTATGCAGTCAGGATGGTGTGTCTCCGATTTTCATCTTCTGACATATTGCTTCTCATCCGAGCCATGCAGGTTGAATTTCGATTCATTAGAAAAGATGACGGTGTCCCCTTGCTCTTTTATCCATGAAATATGCGTTTTAGCCAAGGAGGTCGCTTCTTCCTAATTTGTTGGGTCAACAAAGGCTTCTTCTTGGGCCAATAGGCATGTAGACTACATTCTGAAAGCTGTCTTTGGTGCTAGTTCGTGCACTTGTTTCAACACAGAGGCCATCTAAAAGATCAGGAGCACTAACATGGCGGTTATGAAAGCATAGCCGTTTCAAATATTGATCTTGGGAAGGCATAGTCACTCTCTTACGGCCTGATCCAGGTCTTCTCTCCACATCGAAATCTGGAATCACATCTCCTCGACTCAGAAGAGTACAAGGCTTTTACTAAGTATGCACAGGAGCTTTTGCTCAATGCAGGACATTAATTGCCATCCACAGAGAACACTGGCATGGACCTTATTGATGCATGCTATGGAATTGACTATATGACTAAACTGATTGGAAATGGACAAACTACCTAGATAAACTGACCTGATATAAATGACCAACAAAATAAATACTTCTAATGAGAGGCAACTGAAAAATGACAACACCCAAATTGACAACCCTGGACTTGAAACTGCACCTTGACACTCACTGGACAGCATACCCTAGGGACCCATTGGGAACTGACATGTACTACTAATCAAATTACTGACTTGAAACAATGACAGTGAAATCAAACCGAAAAAACTTTTCTGTGGAGAACACTGTCATGAAGGGACAGGTGGGCATGGCGTGAGATGCCAATACTGGCTTCAGCTGGTCTGGCCATTGTGGGATTGTTACTGATCGCCTGATAGTGACCTCCCCCTAACTTTCTCATGGTGGCTCTACCACCCTAAACACCTTACCTGTTCTTAATAGTTTCCTTCTATGGAGGGTGGGTTGCCTTCACAGGGGTGCCCTTATATCCATTTAATTTCTAACTCCTTGTGGAAGTCTTCCTGTCATCTACCACCTTTACCTTCACCATAACTGTCTGTCATCTCCACTCCCCTTTCCAGTAAAAATTTCTTTTTTTTTTTCTTTTTATTTTTTTAAGTGGTCCTCCCTAATAAAAATTCCAGGATTTGCCTAGCCAAAGAACTGTTACCCTCCTACCTTGCCAACCTTCCTGTGGTAGTGGATGTCAACTAGCGGACTGTGGTGTTCCCTAGGCCAAGAGGCCAGACAAACAACAGACCAACGTAACCTAACATAATACGATGCAAACTGCACACTATCTGGCCTTTACAGAGATTTTATTGCCTCAAATTGCTAGTTTGTGGAGTTGGGGAAACCCTTGAGCTGCTAGACTAGGGAACACTATGTCCTCACTTAAAACTTTTATGTATAATGCCCTAAAAAAAAAAATTGTCACTTTTGTGTTTTATTCATAGTTTAGCCACTGATTATTATTTGTGATAACTGTATATGTATAGAATTATGTAGAAGTCGAAAAATTTAATTAAAAATATAAAAAAGAAAAAGAAATGAAAAATTGCCAAAAAAGAAGAAATTACTGCATAGATTTATTGGGAATTCTGTGCTATAAATGGCCCCATCGCTTTTGCTAGGTGTGTGGATTACATTAGTGTTCTACTGGAGGCATGCTTGGGCTTGGTGCTGACAATGTCCTGTTTACTTTGAACAGTTGTAGAGTTAAGCTTCTTTCTATAAATTTTTCTGTAACATTCAGTTGAGTGATCCAAGTCCCTGCAGACATGTGAACTCTGTTTTACCACGGGATTCATTTCTTCAATAATTGACTGTCTCATTAATTAAAGTGAAAATTCATCTGAGTTTCTTTTTTTGTAATTTGATGAGTTAGCTGTCCTTCAGATCTGTCCTCCCCTCCACAGGAGGAGAGTTTTCTTTTTTTTTTTCTTTCCTCAGTCATCAGAAGTTGCATTCGTCCTCTCCAATTGAAGCAGGTTTTCCTTTGACAGTGCTTCATTATGCAAATTTAAGAACTCTATCATCATTTCCTCAACCTCACTGAAACCCATATCTTGTAAAAATTTTAAAAATGCCCATTGGTTTATCAAAGCCTTGGAAATCAGACATTTTCCAACCATATTTTCTGCGACACTAAATTTAACATTGAGTGTTTGATTTCATTCCAAGAATTTTTATTTAAAGAATATTTTTATCCCAGATGTAGATTAAATGTGTAGATTGTCCCTTGATCCATACGTTGGATCAAGTCTGTTGTATTGTTTGGGAGAAATGTGACTCTAATATTATTATCGGGCTTCACATTTAAGTTAACATTGCTGCTTCTAAACAGTGTCCAGGAACATTGTTAAGAAGCAGCAATGCTTTATGTGCAATTTTATTAGATTTGCAATATTTCTCTACAGCAAGGCAGAAATAAACCATTCTTCCAAAATCTTCCGAGTTACCTATCCTTTCTGATTTGATTGTTGCACAACTGCAAGAGAGGTTTTCTTATACCCTCTTATGACCCTTGGATTCTAACTTAATATGCTAGCATGGGCTTAAACTTAAAATCCCCTTCAGCATTTCTCTTAAAAGTAGGTTAAACCTATATTTTGCCACCTTAAACCCAGGTGTGAACTTTTCTTTTTTGGAAGTTCTGCATATTTTTTTCCAAAGAAGAGAGGTCTCATCTGCATTGAAGATTAGTCTGTACTGCAAAACTATGCATTGCAGAGTTTTGCAGTACACTTTTACTTCCTCGAAATCATCAATTGCCTCATCATTTAATTTCAATTTGTGTTGATTAGTTTTTTCTTTTTTTTTATACTAGTAGTAAATTAATAAGAGGAGTTTACCTCAATATAGTACGTGGAACACTTCCGTATGATACCCTCCAGAAATAAAAACGAAAAAATCGACAACTTACCGGTACATTAAAGTAAAGTATAAATAATTAAAGTAAAATATAAATAATTAAATAATCAATTTAACACAATTCAAAATCAATTCAAAACAATTAAAATTCAAATTAACGCAATTAAAAGAATCTAACGAAAATATTCAAAACGATTTTAGGAAGGAAAATCGTTTTGAATATTTTCGTTAGATTCTTTTAATTGCGTTAATTTGAATTTTAATTGTTTTGAATTGATTTTGAATTGTGTTAAATTGATTTTGAATTGTGTTAAATTGATTATTTAATTATTTATATTTTACTTTAATTATTTATACTTTACTTTAATGTACCGGTAAGTTGTCGATTTTTTCGTTTTTTCCGTTTTAATTTCTGGAGGGTATCATACGGAAGTGTTCCACGTACTATATTGAGGTAAACTCCTCTTATTAATTTACTAATATTATTATCAACGTAGAACATATTGAGTATTACAGCTCTGATTCACACTATCTAATTTTTTTTTATACATATATGCTAAAACCATCCAGAGTTTGTAATGAAACTTTCAGTGGATATGGATTCACTTTTTAAACCTTCAGAGGGACTCTTGGCTTTCTCTTGAATTATTGTGCTTTACTGGATATGTTTGTTTTTCAATCCAAATTATTTGCAAGGTTTTCTGCATCGATAATAACAATGTCTTTGATATATGGAGGAAATCCAGAACTCTTCTAGCAATCCTTTAAAGTAGCATACTGATATTTTCAAGATCATATATACCAGCATATCCCACTCTATAATATATTGATCTTTTAAAGACCCTATGTAACAGTATATGATCCATACCTGCAGGGTGTGGGGAGGGGGGAGGAAAGTTACTTATGGAAGTAACTTTTTCTGCTGCTCCAGTGACTAATCCAAATGGTGGCAGAAAGAGACCATCTGAGAGAAGTCTGAAGTCACCATTGGAGAGGCAGTATAGTGAGCTGCTATTTTAGATGCTGAAGGCAGTAATGGTTCACTGAAGCAGCAAATGAGCTGTCATTTTGAATCAGCCACTAAAGGCAATAATAAGCCAATACAGTAGACCCCCCCTCTTTATGATATTAATCCGTTCCAGAGACCATCATATCGTAAAAATATCATAATGTGAACCCGATAACACTTTTTTTGGTAATTCGTTTCAAGACCTCAGAAGTTGAAATTTTTGCCATATAACTAAGCTGTTTATTTCTTTCTAAAAGGTGATTTTTATATAGAATATGTTTATATACCTTCTGTTAGCTGAGAGGAAGGACCACGTTGTCTGGTCGGAGACAATTATAACCCCATCATATAGGCCTTGGAAGTTGAAATTTTCACTTTATAATTAAGCTATTTATCTCTTTCTCTCTCTCTCTCTCTCTCTCTAAAAGGTGATTTTTATAATGGAAATTGTGTTAGTTTTATATAGAATACAGTCAATGTGTTTACATACCCTCTGTTAGCTGAGAGGGTATGTAAACATCTGGTTGGAAACAATTGTAAGCCCATCGTAAAGTGAAATAAGTAGGTGCTAGTTAACACGATCACTGGTTAATAGAATTGGCACTTTATAGAATCAAATTTCAGAAAACCGATTCAGATCATTAAAATGCACTACACTTTCATCGTTATCAGATATGTTCGGTTATAAGAATCAAATTTGAATGCCTTTGTGATATTTTTCTAAATCACATTTCTGGAGGTCACTACCATAAAACATTAAAAACAATTTGCAGTTTACAGTTTATTGGGCTTTTCTGTTAGTGTTTATTGGGCTTATCTATTATAAAAAGGTAATAAAATTTATCTTATTGCAATAATACCTTGAATTCTGGGTTTTTACGTTATGGTGAAATGTTTTTACTATTTTAAAAAATTTACTATTTACTATTTTTTACTATTTTTCTGGGTTTTTACTATTTTAAATTGTACAGCCCAAAAACAAATGTCAGTGAACAGAAATATCAATTAGTATTTACATTACAGTATTAATTATGTATGTAATTAGTGTAAATTTATTTTTATTTTGCTAACCTGCAGAAAATAATTCTTCCGATTTTCATATATTTAATTTTGTTATTTGGTAAGGTACTAAAGTGTAAATTTGTGCTTTATATCTTTTCTTTTATAGCAATAATATATGGATAATATTCCTCCTATTTTCGCTTATTAGAATTGCCATTTAATAGAATTAAAATTCAATTCGCAAACGTGATATAACAATGAAATGCTCTTGCTACATATCGTATTTTATTATGGAGAGTCCATAGTAAAAATATGATTGTGCAGTGAACCAGTCGTTTATTAGAATCGCCATTTAATAGAATTAAAATTCAATTTGCAAACGTGACATCACAATGATCTGCTCTTGCTACATGTCGTTATAGTGAACGGTATTTTATTATGGAAAGTCCATAGTAAAGTGGGGCCACTGTATCTCAGATCAGTGACATGAGCAGCATTATCAACCACCACCACCATCTGGATTATTCACTAAGGTAGATCAATGAAGATCTGTTTAGGTAAGTTACTAAGGCAGTGGTTTTGAAACTTTATGTATGACATCCCTTTTTTTTAACAAAACAGAACCCCCATCTTTCATAAAATGATCTATGCAAATAAATAACTTTCTTAGCTTAAATTTATTAATTTTATTCATATAAAATTAAGAATTTGTTACAGTTTTTATAACTACACACAAACAAATTTAAATTTACACTAAAAATAACATAACACACACACATATTTATTTAAAATCCTTTATAATTTTCATGTTAATACAGATAAGTAATGAGGAAACAAAAGACAAACTCTAATAGCACCATGCAGCTGTTAATTTCCACTGCCCATGTGGGCAGTGGAAATTAGCATTTGGTATTTAAAACAAATATACACCTTTAAACATATTTATTAATTTTCGTATTTATAACATATAAGTTATACGCATAACTTATAATAACATTATTATTAATGTGATGGGTGGTATTGTTTTTTGGCGCAGTTTCTCAAAACATGGTGCCACTGATGATATTGCTAAACATAATTCTTTTTCAACCATTAATCAAGGTCGATATTTTGTCTTTACAACAACTACAACAGAAACCCTATTTCATGCAGGTAACATGTTACAAATAGTAGCAAAACTTGTATTGTTGTTTTTTTTTTTTTTGTTAAATTAGAGAACTTTTTATTCACTTGTGGCCAAAACAGAATCAGATTTTCAGGTTCAAAATTCTTGTTTTTCAACATATTGTTACAAAACAACTCTGTTGTTCCTTATAGTTCAAATGGAGTAAATCACTTGCATCAAACATATTTATCGGCACCTCCATAGCCAGGTGGGCAGGAGCAGCAGTGCATAGCACAGGCTTCTTGATTAGACCGGGGTTCAAGCCTGTGAGCCACCAAATAATGAGGATGCAGAAAGGTCAGGGAATGACCACCGCATATCTCCCAAGCAATATGGCATTAGTTGTTGCTAATGCTCCTAAAAACCAAATAATAACAACAACAACAACAATATATTTATCTGTAAAAAATGGGTTCTTTATCCATTCATATTTAGAAATATCTAGATCTTTAAAATAAAACTGGAATTGCTTCTGTAGAGTGGTCAAGTGATTATTAAGCAAGTTTGTATTTCATTTGTAAGGCAGATATTTTTTTAAATTGGGAAACAAAAAAATATACTTTTGTAAATTTATTATCCATAGCTGTAGCATTTTTCATAAATGCAGCCACTTTATCTCTCTGGATCAGATTATGAATTTGAGGACCTTACATTGATATATTTAAAGTGCCCAGTTTTTTAAAAATATTTTCCAAAATATTTGTTATAAATTGAATTTGATTCATCATTATTATTGTCACTAAATAAAATGGCAATTTCTTTTGCCATGTGCCAATTTACAAGTATTTTGGCATGAGAAAGCCAGTGTGTTTCACACTAATATTATAAACATGTCCTATGTTTTTTCCCCCATATTGTCACACAGTTTTGCAAAGAGACTTCCTTTTAATGGACAGTGTTTTTTAAAGTTGGTTACTCTTGTAACAACTTGAAAAACTGTAGTGCCTCACTCATATTTCTCAATAAAAGTGATTGATTGTCTGTGAAGCATGTAGTCAACGAGGGGCTATATTTTTAACTAGCATTTGCAAATTTATTTCGTCCTGCCCTAAATTGAGCTCTGTCAATGCAGAGTCCAGTAACAGTTTTCCTACATTATTTATAATTTTCATTACAAAATCTGGCCATTATATTAAATTTTTATTGATGTGGTATTACCATCAATAGTAGGTTTGCAAAATAACAAATCTTCCTTAACAGTTTCAACAACATATTGTACATGTGTTGCATCTTTAAATACATCTCTTGATGTGAGCATCTTTAAATACATCTCTTGCTTCATCCATTTTCAGTGCAAAATATGATTATTTTAATTTCTCAGTTAATCGATTATAAAGGTCTTTGGACATATTAGCAATTCTCCTTCCCACTATATTATCTTCCTTTTCAAACCATTTGAACCTAGCATCATTTTGTCCATACCAGTAGCTGCAGGTAGCACCACCATTTCTCCTATTTAATGAGGCTTTTTATGTTTAATAATTCTGTAAGCAATCTTATACAATGCAATTAGTCCATCCTTTTGATGTCAGTTGTAGTTTTTGATCAAGTTTGTTTTTACTTATTAAAAGCTTCTGAAATATTCTCTTGCCTTGGTCGTTGGGTGCATGTGAGGAGAGACTGCCCAAAACTGATTGCCTCTTTGAAGGCCAAATTACAGAAAATATTGGAGGACATTTACCAAAAACTAGTGGAGAGTATTCTGTGGGGACTCGAGGCTGTCATAAAGGCTAAAGGTTTCAGCACGTTATTAGTTTTCTTGTAAATGAAGGTTATTTGTTAATATGCAGGTGTCCAGATATTAATGGTAGGGCAGTGTATATGTGAAAGGTGATATATGCATGTATTAGTTTTGTATATTTCACTACACTGCATCAAATTAGTAAGAATACATTGGATAGTACTTGTACTGACAAAAGTACATAATGCTTGGTGGGACTATTCAACTCCTTTGCTGTTCAGTCTTGTGAGTGGGAAATTTGTAAAATAAAATACAGTATGTCATACTAAATCATAATATTATGCTATCAGACTAAAAAATCATGCAAAAAGAAATTTTGCCCATGAGGATTTCTTGGAATCACAAAGCCTCAGTGAAACAATAAAAAAAAAACATAGCTGCCCACTCTCTTGTGTTCATGACAGTCTGTGTTTTTGTCTTGATTTGATCCTTTTTCCACCTTGCTGTCATAACACGTCTTTTTTTCTTTTCAAAAAAATTGTAAACTATTACTTCAAAAAGATTGAGGAAAACCTAAGTTAAATCAGAATTCTAAGATCTATAATTGTGATGAAATGGTAGTCTATTACTGTGTCCTCCCAGAAGATGGTCTCATGTTCTCAAATGAAAAAACCATGTAGAGCCAAGGTGAGCAAAGAAAGAATAATAGCCCCCTCATTGCATACAACTGGGCAGAACTGGATAAGAGAAAGCTGCTCATCATCGGTAAATCGTCCAACCCACTTATGCCTGTGTGGAGTACAGTCAGTATCAGTGAAATACGTGTCCAGCTGCAGTGCCTGGATGATCTATTCTATATTTAAAGAATGGCTCATAGAATTCGACAAAGACATGGCTAGGTGACAGCTTAAGGTATGTTTCCTGCTAGATAATTACACATCCCACAAAACTGATGTTAAGACTCAAGCTGTAGAAATTTGTTTTTCTTTCCCCACCATAACCATACAACCATTAGATGAAGGAATTGTTAAAATTTAAAAATACAATTACTGTAGCAGTACGATGAGAAAGGTTATTTGCTAGATTGTCAGCAGGAGATTTATCAAAGTGCAACAAAACTTGTAAGGTACATTACGTGGACTCTAGTTAAGCTGAAACAATCCAGAATTGTTTTATTTTCAGCCTCACCACTGATTGTTCGAAGTTTCTTAGTGATTTTCAAGATAGGTAGAGGTAGATGGTGACATCAACAGAAGGGGAACTCACGAATAAGGAATTATGCAGGTCATGGAAAATGAAGAAATGAAGCAAAATGAAACATGGAAAGAGAAGCTGTTGCTGATCCATCAAATACAGCTATGATGGAAGTTCTAGACACCCTTAGGAATTGCATCTATGCTAGAGGACTGCAACTGGGAGATTCTTTGACTGATTGAGAAAACAGCTTAAGAGCAAAAATATACAAAACCATTAAGCAAAAAAACTTTAATTTTTTTAAAAGTATATAAATCAGACCATTGGCTATTTTCTTATTGAGTATGTTTCGTTGCAATATTGCACAAATTTGTTATTGAGATTGGATGCTAATTTTAAAACTTATTACATGTAATTTAGCCACTTTGTAGACAATGTATTACCGTTCACATTTCTAGCTGTTTTGATGTGTTTATTTAAAGCTACTATAAAGTACAGGGTGGGGGGCAGAGAAACCCGACGATTTTTGAAATGAAATAATGTACTGAAATTTTGGTTTTATATTTAATGATTACTATCATTAGGAAGTACATTTGATGCCATTTTATTTTTTAAAGATCACATCAGTGAGACATCTGTTATTTCTCAGACATTGTTCCAGTCTGCCTTAAAAGATTTCTTATCAATTTCTGGAACATTTTTCCTTGAATTGTTTCAGCTTTGTCACTTATTCTTTGTTTTAATTCTTCTATGTTTGCTGGTCTAGTGGTGACACAATTCTGACTCCACAAAACATACACTTTACTCTTAAGATATATCCCCACAGCCAGTAGCCACAAGTAGTTAAATCTGGATTATGTCCCGGCCATGGAACATCACCGTTCGATGAAACCATATGCCCTGGGAACGTTACGTGCAACACGCTCATTGTTGTCCTCACCATATGAGCATTTTTCCCATCTTGCTGGAACCTTAAGGTTTTAAGATCAATTCTGTGGTGATGCAGTTCTGGCTCCATGAAATTTTGTAGTATTTCTGCATAGCAATCTGATATAACCGTACTACCTCCATTGTCTTCAAAGAAGTAAGGGCCTATGATCCCAATTGATGCAACCTACACAAGACAGTAACTCTCTCACTGTGAAGATGACATTGATGGAACTGTTTTGGATTTTCACCTTCCAATAGTGAAAATTCTGTTTGTTGATGCAACTTGAAAATTTAAAATGTGCCTCATCTGTCATAAGCAGAACATTCCTCAGCCATAATCCAGGGGAATTGTTCAGAAAATTGAGATCTTTATGCAAAATTCTGTGCAAGGAAATTCTCAGGGTAGCGGATTGCTTCCTGCCAAACCTTCCTGCAGCATAAACTCCAAAGGACAGATCTCACATTTTCAACATTCTGCAGTGTTTGTACTCTTTGCACAACATCCGGAGATTTCTTCTTCACTTTAAAAGCACTTTGCCAAAAGTTCTGTATCCATAGCTTTATCGTGTTATGGCTGGGGACTAAGCCATGATGAGAGATATTAAAGTGAGTGTGAAATAAGCATGCCATTGTGGTAACAGTCGCCATTCTTGAAATATGTTTTAATAACAAAAGCACAATGTGTTTTATAGTTCACTTCTCCACTGTTAATGAAATGGCATGAGGTCATCTCATTCCATTTCATAAGGCCTCATGCCATCTGACCTAGGTCTCACTCCACTGTTGTTGCTGCAATAATATGATGAAATTTGTCAGGTTTTTCTGCCCCACCCTGTAATTGCATTTTTGTGTGTTTTTTCTTTGATAAACGAAAAGATGTGAACAATTTATTTATCCTATAAAATTATTAATATATTATTACATAAACACACCACTATGACATGTCTATGGGAGATTGCGCATCTTCCATATGCATGTACATAGTGCAACATGTGCATCTTTGGTGTGGCAGCTCTTTGCCTGTGATTCTGTAAGGTCTTTCTCAATAATCACATATTTTACTTTGAAAAATTGTTATGCAATTAAGTGTTACAGTCTGTACTTCATTGCTGCATATGACTAAGGGTCACTGTTATGAATAAAACTTTGACTCAGAATTTTTGAAAATGACAGTCTGCAATTAGTATTAGCAGTGGCAAAGGATGCAAGAAAGCAAGCATATACAGTATCAGCAAAAAAAAAACCAAAAAAAAAAAAAAAAAAAAAAAAGACCAACACCTCCCGTTTCACCTCTTCATTCCCTTCAGTAGTTTGTCTAGTTTTTCCTTGAATTGGAAGTTTGTTCCAATAACAGCCACCTGTTGGCTAAAGGCAAATTTCTGCACATCTATTCTGCAACCATCCTTCCTCAATTTGAATTTGTGCTTCCTCATGTGTGTGGTCTGAGCAAGTGGAAGAACCCCATCAGCACTGAGTTTGTTCGATCCATTCAAAGCCTTAACACCTCAGTCATATCACCTTGCTGGTGCTTAAGTCTCCAGATGCTGCAATTTGCACAACTGAAGATTTTCTTGGTAAGAGTGCTCTTTGTTCCACTCATCAATCTCGTTGCCCTTCTCTGTACTCGTTTCAGCAGCACCACATCCTTCCTAAAGGTCAGGTCACATCAAGATGCGGCCTGACCATTGTCTTATACAATGGGATAATCACTTCCTTATCATTGCTAGCAAAATTCCTGAATTTCATTGACAAAATGCCATGAGCTGTCCTGGCAGCCTATCTAAATTGCCTAGAGAACTTCATATCTGACTGCACAATTACCCCAGGACTTTCTAATTTTCCACCACCCTGAGTGTAGTACCACACAGTTGGTATGTTACTCTGGGGTTACTGTTACTCACATATAGTACTTTGCATTTATTAATGTTAAACTTCAATTCCTATTTCTCAGCCCATCTGCCTAACTTTTCTAGATCCAGTTGCAGTAGCATACTATTGTTACTGACATTAACCATCCTGCCAACCTTTTTATTGTCTGCAAACTTTTACATCAAGACTGATATGCCTTCATCAATATCATTGATAAATATACAAAACAACAATGGGCCTAACACCAAAACCTGGGGGATTCCACTAATAACATTAGTCCACGAAGAGCAATGTCCATTGACTACCATTCTGTGTTCTCCCATTCAATCATTCCTTTATCCATAGCTACAACTTGCCCTTAATGTCACTTCTCCAATTTGTACTGCAGTCCAATTTCTATGTGCAACTATATGAAAAAATAAACGTTAGCTCCATGGAGCCGAAGGTGGATCCGTGAATAACGTCATGTGAAATGAAAAAATACAATTTAAGCTTAATAAAATCAGTTTTATTTTATTCGTTATTTTCATTTACAATCAACAATAAAGGTTTGTGGTAACCTTTATTGTTGCATGTTTGCACTGTTCTTTTCGATGTTGATGGTTGGACATCTGCCTCTAATTGATCTTGTTTACGCTTATGACTCTCTCTCTCTCTGCTGACTTTGGTGCTTGCTTTTCAATGTTAGATTTGTGTTTTTGTCGAAATCTTTGAACACATTTAATTGATGTAACTTTCGGCATCGTCACAACTTAACTAAATGAAACACAACTGCACTGCTCGACAAATGCAAAGTACCTGAATGAAGTAGTTACTTTAACTAGTTGTTCAACTCTCGAAAGCTAAAACCTCAATTTGAAATCTAGTTATATATCCTTGTACAGCTCTCAAAGGGCAACAATTTTGTTGTTTACTGTTTTTGTCTAGCATTTATAGTTTTCAAGATATTGCGGAAACAAACTTGAAAATGCTCGAATTTTTCAACTCTCTCAACTTTGCATCGCTATTACTCGGGAACCACAAGAGCTACATCAAAACTATTTATAGTTGTAAAAACTACTTTTCCTTCTGAACAATTTTGCTACTTACTGTTTATGTCTATCTATCATAGTTTAGAAGTTACTGAAAATAACCAAGGTACAACGGCAAATGACCAAAATGTGAACATTTTAGTTTTTTCGAAAAAAATGATATTAAATATCAAAAATTCTGATTTTTTTCTTGCATATTCATTGATGGCATTATATACCCGACAAAATAAGTATAAATTGTTTATACTATTGTCTATTAGTTTCAGAGATATAACAGTGGTTAGACGTTTTACTTTTCGTACAGCTGAGCGCCGTAGGGTACCCCCATCATAGACGTTATTCACGTCAAAACTTTCCTGAAATCCAAGTATAAGATATCAAAATTATTTTTTGCATTTAGTTCCTTTGTTACATCACTGTATCCAATCAAATTGGTCAGTCGAGATTTCCCTTTAACCTACATACCCATACTGTGTCTGAACTATAACTGCGGTCTTGTCTAGATGATCCCACATTACTTCTTTTACCAACGACTCCATTATTTCCTGAACAGAAATTAAACTAACAGTTCTGTATTTATATGTGTCATCCTTTTTGAATTGTGGATACATTCACACATCTTCATTCCACGGGGACCTCCCCCGAATCCAAGGATGCTCTCATAATTATGGCTAAGGATTTGCTTACTTCCTTACTGCCTCCATTAATGTAATTAGATAGATCCCTTCCACCCCAGGTGCCTTTGTTATATTTAACTTCTCTCTTCAATTTCTCTTTCACTTCCTCTCAGTTATTACAAAATCATTTAGCTTCCTGTTAAAGAGCTTGATAAACTTCTGGCTTTCACTTCCCATACAGAATTCCTCATGTGCGAATGTAGATGCAAATACTGAGTATTTTGTAAATTACTTTTGAAAAGCTCGAGATCAGTTTGTAAGCTACCTGAGCAGGATCATCAACAGTCGAACTATCGCTGTCAAGTGGACCAATCTGATCAACCCCCTTCCTTTTAGAGTTTACATAAGTAAAGAAGTCTGCTGTTTTTCTTTGCATCCTTTGCCAAATGTTTCTCATAATCTGCCTTCACTTGCCTAACTTGTGACTTGACTTGTGACCTTTGTGACTTGATTACAGACTAGCTTATATCCAACATAAACTTCTGTGTCACCTGATAATTTATATGCACCCCATGCATTTTTTCTCTGCCATTAGTTTCATTAGTTCATAATCAGTATTATAATCACTTTGTGTCTTGAGGCGCCTCCGTAGCCAGGTGGGAAGGAGCAGCAGTGCGTAGCAAACGCTTCTTGATTAGACCAGGGTTCGAGCCCTTCACCACCAAATACGGAGGATGTGGAAAGGTCAGGGAATGACCACCGCATATTCCCGGAGCAATATGGCCTTAGTTGCTAATGCTCCTAAAAACCAAATAACAACAACTTTGTGTCTTGCAGGTAACAGTAAATCTATGAACAATAAAATCCTAGGTAAGCTAATGTTTGAAAGGCTTACTGTGCTATAAACAATCCTCTGGCTGTGTTTTAATATGAAATGTGTACGTTGTCACTAAAATTTTATTTCTAGTGAATGCAAACTTTAAAACCTCCATGCTTTTTCCAAAAAAAATCTTGTTTTCTTCTTGATTTTGTTTACCTGATCTCTCAATTTTCAAAAGTCAAAACTAGGCAGCTATGAAAACAAAAGGACAGCATTTCACAAACCTTGACCATAGGGCTGGGTTGAGCAGTAGTAGGTTTAGACTAAGAATGGCCATAGATTAGAGGCTCTGTTTTAGAGAAGACCATTATCAACTTGTGTTGGGGAAAGATAACTAACATTAACTGCGTACTCTGTAGGGTATTCAAGATAGTTAGGTGTGTAGTTTATGATCAAAACCATGGCTTGTTGGTAGATTTGGGGGTTATTAAATTGTTTCCTTTTATGTTTTTCATTTTACTGAAGTATTGTAGTTCCTGATTAGATTGGAGCGTACTCTTTGAAATACTTTTTTATATCATTTTTAATTTCATCTATTTCATTTTATTTTATTGGAATAAAGTAAAATACATATTTTATGTTCTTTGAAAGTCATAGCTGCAGAGATGTGGTAGCAAATATTGTGTATTTTTATAAATGCTTTTAAAAATATTCCTAATTCACTGCAGTGTAATATTAAATGCATACAACTATAAAATTAAAAATATCTGTGAAAGTTGCAATATTAATGTGAATATGGTTCTGCAGTATATTTTTGACATTTCAAATGCATCATAAGTTGATAGAATTGGAGATGTATACTGTAATTGTAAAAAAAAACAAAAAAAACACAGTATTGCACTTATTTGATATTTTATAAGCTTTGAACCTGCTTTTGTAAAATTTCTGGGTATACCATTTTGAGGCAAAAAAAAATTTTAAATTTAAACCAAATAAAATTATATATTTAAAAATTGCATAATTATTCCAATAATTTGTTATGATTTATTTTCTAATAAGTAGAGCTTTTAATATAAAATAATTTTGCAACATAAGGTCAGTTTTTCCAAAATCTGATGTTGATAAGAATATTTTGAAGTCTTAATTTTTTGTAATCAAGGAGAAAATGTACATTAAAAAAGTCTTATTTTAACAGGAAAAAAAATAATAAAAATTGTTTAACAGTGTAAGTATCATTTTCCAGAAAGATAAAATATAAATTTCCTACGTAAAATGTGGTAATGCTGTGTACACTGGGAGTCATAAGGATGACTTAACGTATGCATTAGTGAACATTCTGAGGGCATACAGTTTGGTAGGATGGATGTTAGACCCTGTCCCACATGTGCTCCACTGTTGGTAGACACTGGATTTGAAATCCACAAATTCTTTGTCCACAGGCAATTTTTTTTTATTAATTTTATATTTTTAACAATTAAATTTGACTTATTCTATTTACTTTGTGGGTAGTTAATGAGAGTTTTTCTTTGTGTGTGTGTGTGTGTAGGTAAATAAAAGCATTAATCAGGACAGTAAGTCTCTAAATGTTCCTCCACCAACTCAGCTAACAAAAATTAAGTATGCAGGACCTCCTCATATTAAGAAGGATAAAAAGCAGAGTTCTTCAAGGTTTAATATTACTAAAGATAGAGAACTTCAGAAACTTCCACCAATAAAAGGTAAACATAAAAATTTGGGACACTGAAGGTAGCATTCACATATTGTTTCATTTAATACCATTTGGTTTTATGATTATATTCAAAGTATTAACGACTTCGTTGATAGCCAGTAACAGTGCTTTATATTGCAACAGAATTAAATATTATAAAAACTGTTGTGGGTTTGTTGGAGAAAAGCAGATTTCTGTAAACCTGAAAATTTTAAATTAAAAAAAGATTTAAAGTATGGAGTGAATAGTGACTATATTCAAACTTTGAAGGGTTTGTGTGGCTGTGTATGCTGCAAATGAAGTGGTATAGTAGCACCCAGTAAAGTAGCATTGTCACTTTATTGCTTGGCATTTTTTGCTGTGGCATGCAGTGCCCTTTTGAATATTGGAAGTGGTAATTTTTAACCCAGTAATTATAAAAATAGTGGCTCTGGACCTGAATTCTGCTTGAAATATACCAGTACATGACCTTTTTTTTAACGGATTGCAATATTTATTAAATGTAATTTAAAAAAAAATTAAAAATTCATAAACTATTACTTTTTATAAAACAAAAC
This sequence comes from Mastigoproctus giganteus, assembly GCF_048544385.1. Lineage (NCBI taxonomy): Eukaryota > Metazoa > Arthropoda > Arachnida > Uropygi > Thelyphonidae > Mastigoproctus > Mastigoproctus giganteus. The sequence continues at coordinate 140,485,355 of NC_143580.1, forward strand.
TTAAATTTTTCTGGAAAAAAATATTATAAATATGAAATATGAGCACGAAACCATTACTCACTTCCATTTTCAAGTTTATAAAATCATTTAACCCTTCAAAAACTACAGCAGCATGGACAAAATATGCCAATCAGTTTTGGGGATAAAATGCTAGAAATTGTTGAAAAAGGAAACATTAAAATTTCATTCTTAATTCTAAATTAGATAAGTTAAAAAAAAAAAAATTCAGTTTAATTTCTTGAAAAGTTTGCAAGCTTAATGATAAAAGACATACTTCATATATTAGGTGCCTCCGTAGCCAGGTGGGAAGGAGCAGCAGTGCGTAGCACACGTTTCTTGATTAGACCGGGGTTAGAGTCCATCACCACCAAATACGGAGGATGCGGAAAGATCAGGGAATGACCACCGCATATCCCGGAGCAATATAGCCTTAGTTGCTAATGCTCCAAAAAACAAACATTACCTAAATTACTTCATATATTATTTTGTGCATATGTTATTAGCTTCATATGTTATTAACTTCATAAAGTTGTGCATATGTTATTAACTTCATAAAGCATCTCAGTGCTTTGTGGACATTCACAGTGCTGAGATGCTTTATGAAGATAACTGTAGCTGTTATATCCATATTTAATCCAAATACTGAATCCCTCTGTAGAAAATAAGATACAAGGGCAATAGGACAATTTTCTCTTGTACAAACATCCAGAGAGCCACTTAATGCTTTTGTAATTTTCTTGATGAAAATGCATGAATTTTTTTGAATTGTTTTCAGTTTGTAGAGATTAGAGTAAGTTCTTTGTTTTTATCAGTAATCTCTTGCTTATCAGAAAAGCTGCAGCTATTGGATAGCTTTTTTATTAGTTTCTGACATGCAATGAGTGATTGAACATTAGTAACGTTATACAATTACACTGGTGTTCAAAGAAAGTGCATCACCCCTTAAAATTGTAATTATTTTGTCTGAATAACATAAGTGTATGGCAATATTTCTTACAGATTGCATCAGGTTAGATGAGTGGTTTTCAACTGGGGTGCCGCAACAACATTCCAGGGGTGCCATGTAATTTGGTTTTAAGTTACTTAAACTTATTATTATTTTTTAATTTATATGTTTATTTCATTATAAAAAGGTGTACAGTATCTTTTAAATTTTGTGGTGATCTATAATTGATGTTTACTTTGTACCTCTGTATAAAGAATAAAATTATATACTGTATATATATATATATAATTTGTATTATGAAATTTAATTTTTATAATTATATTGTAATAAATATCATATAACATATATATTTTTTAACACACACACACACACACACACACACACACACACACACACACACACACACACACACACACACACACACACACACACACACACACACACACACACACAGGGAGAGAGAGAATCGGATCTAACAGGCAGAAAATTGAGTAGGGGTGCCGCAAAATAAAATAAATTACTTAGGCAGCCCTACCTATGTTATGTCTAAATTTTTGGCTAATCTGATTTCCCCTATAGTGGGACAGTCTATGTGTGTGTGGTTAAAGATAGTAAAGAATTTAATTTTGTAAAGAGCCAAACTATAGGGGGGGGGGATGAGACCATGATTTCGTTTGATGTGGTGTCATTGTTTACGTGTATCCCTATAAATCATGGAGTCCAGTGTGTTAAAATGGCCCTGCAAAAAGATGATACTTTAAGTGCTAGGTCTCATTTAAATATGGAAGATATCTGCTGTAGTGTAGAATTGTGCCTCTCGAGTAAGTACCACTATGGTATTTCAAAGGGTGATGTACAAGCAGGTTCACGGCACAGCTATGGGTTCTTCTATTAGCGCTATTGTTGCGAACTTAGCCATGGAAGAATTAGAAAATAGAATCTTTGAAAGATTGGAGTTCCCTATGCAGAAGTGGAAAAGATATGTGGATGACACGTTCACTATTGTTCGGAAGGGGAGAGAAGAGGATGTGCTTTGTTTTCTCAACGGTTTCTCTCCGTTCATAAAGTTTACCTCAGAGGTAGAAGTAGATGGGGTCCTCCCATTCCTGGATGTAATGGTGTACAGAGAAGGCTCTAGACTTAAGACCACAGTCTATAGGAAGCCAACGTGTAGGAGCCAGTACACCCATTACAAGTCAGCGCAGACTTTACAACATAAGAATAGTGTCGCTAAGGCACTTCTGGATAGGGTTGGGACGCATTGTAGTACCCCTGAGGAGAGAGAAAAAGAAATCGGACAAATCTCGGCGGACCTTACGAAATGCGGTTACCCCCAGAGGATCTTAGATAAATATAGTAGGGGTGTGGAGCCTAGTCATAGAGTTCTGTCCGTTCCAGTCACCACAGTTTACATTCCCTACTATCCGGGCCTTTCAGAACGTATTGCAAGGATATTCCGTTCTTACCAGGCACACTGTGTGCAGCTTCTGGGTCGAAGGTTGCATACAGTAGTGTCGCAGGTTAAGGACCCCATTGCAAGGGATTTCAGGTGGGGTCATATACAAGATCAAATGCCCGGATTGTGGGGAGAGTTATGTAGGGGGGGAACAGGACGGTGGCTCAAAGATCGTCTGGGGGAACACATGAGGGCTATACAGACTGCAGAGTTTAGCAAGTCCGCTATTGCCAAGCATTTTTGGGAAAAACAACACCGGGTCACCCCAGAGAATGTTGTCATCCTTGACCAGGCGCATAAATTCTGGGACCGCAAGTGGCTCGAGAGCTTGTGGATTGGTTCATCTGAAAGTAATACCATGAATAGAGATAGGGGTGTTCGGCTTCACCCCGTTTTCGAGGCTGTAATCCTCGCAAAAGATGAACATTTCTGCCTACCACGCCCCCCGAGCCACTTCCGGTTCTGGTATACTGCTCGTGCGCCTGGTTAACCATGTGTGCCGTGAACCTGATACTTAAGGATGTGTTGCTTAATGTACTGTGTTGTTGAGAAAGGAGGCAGGCGTCCCCGAAAGCTACAATTGCACAGTTTTAATGCTTTTAAGATTTATATTTTATTGTATTTTAACTTCTCATTGTATTTTATCATAATGAATAGTAAGTCAATCATTGTAAATAGATTATTTTATAGTATCCATTGTTTTTGTAAATATTAAACTATGTTAATTTAAACAGTTGGTGTATTAATTTATTATTGTGAACATGAACTTCCCCAACCTTAGAGGCCTTTTTGAAGCTCATTATAGATAAATAGATAAAGCAATAGATGTGTTGTAGCATCAGCCTGCAAGAACCTACCAGATGCTGCTATGAAAGAAGAAAGAGTTGATGCTATGATCCTTGGTTGGGGAACTGATAAGTGCACAAGGAAGCTTGAAATATAACAAATTATCCCAAGTCATGCTTGGCATTTTAACAATTCCTTGTAGCAGTTCTGAGAGTTAGAGAATGTTCAGCAAGGTTAGAACAACGTTTGGATCTCTTTCTGGTTAAGTTTTGGAAGTTCTGACAGCATTTTACAAACTTCACCAAGGGCTAGTCATCAGGGCATTTCTTATGAACAGAACTTTGAGTGATAATGTAGTAGTAGTAGTAGTAGTGGCATGTGATGCAAGAAAGCAACTGTATGAGCTTATGCAGCATCAGCCAAAAAAAAAAATAAATAAATAAAATAAAATAAATAAAATAAAATAAAAAAAATCACACCATTCCCTCCAAATGCCTGTCCAGTTCCTCCTTAAATTTATTTAACCTGTCAACTTCCACAACGACAGATGGAAGTTTGTTCCAGCAATTAACCACCCGCTGGCTAAAGGCAAATTTCCGCACATCTATTATACATCTGTCTTTTCTTAATTTGAATTTATGCCCCCTTAGGTTCGTAATCTGAACAAGTGGAAGGATCCCATCAGAATTCAGCATGCTCAACCCATTCAAGGCCTTGTTTACTGTACTTCCAATGTTTGGAAGTACAGTAAACCCCCGCTATTTGCGGGGTTTACATTCCTGAGAAATCCGCGAATACCGAAAACGCGAATACTGAGTTATGGCTCCCATAGTAATAAAGGGGTTCCGTTCCAAAGTATGAAATATATAAGAAAAACTAATCTAAAATTTTGTCATGTATTATATGTACCTTCATAATATGACTATGTACATAGACAGTACATAGTGAAATGCAAGCATATGGCATCAAAATGAAAATAAGAAACAATTTAATATTAAATGTAATATTTATTAGAAATTTCAAACAAATCTTTCAAACTGGCGCCTTTTCTAGCAAAAAAAACTTATCCTGCCAGTGCTATCACCAGTTTCGCTGGTGTTGATAAAGGAGTTTTGTCTTTTCACGAATGAGTGAACTTAACGGAATTTTATTTTGAGTTCAGTCTTCTATCCACAGATTTAAAGCCTTTTCCATTTTTTCTAATTTAACATCATGAGTTACAGAGCAAATTTTTGAAGCAATTTGCGCGTTTTCACGGACACTACGGCGGATTTTTTCTTCCGATTTTTGGATTGATCGTACCGTTGACTCAGTGATTTTATAATGTTTTGCCACTGAGGAGACACTTTCACCATTAGAAATTTTGTCTAATAACTCAATTTTATTCGCTAATGTCATCACCTTCTTTGATCTTTTCACATTTCCCTTGTTATTCGTAGCCATATTTTTGTACGGGTTAGAAAGAACTTGTCCACAATAAAGTCACTTTCTTCCGTTAACTTCTCACTTTCTTCCGTTTACTCTGCAAAATGGTAGATTTATCACTTTTGTAAGCCTATTAATTTATAAATTGATAAATTTATTCAATTTATAAGCATATAAATTAAAAGCAAACGACGAAACCTTCCATGACAAGTGCATAACACATACTGAACAAGGATTAGCGAGAAACATCCACGCTCGCGATTTTGTCACCCCTCTCCCCCCCACTCACTAAGCACTGTTTTGACCAGGAAAGATCATTTTAGCCACGCCCATGTTTTTTTATGGCGGAAAATGTTCATGGTGCTTTAAAATTCACATCTTTTTAAGGTTTCATTTTATATTAAATCAGTGACCGTGAATAGTGGGGGTTTACTGTATACTGTATTAGTGAACAATCCTAAGTGTATATTTTAATATCAAATGTGTATGTTAATGAAATATAATTTATAGTGCAGTTTGTACTTTACAAAAATCTGCTTTTTTAAAAAAAATCTCCTGTTTTCCTCTTTTTTTGGGGGGGGGGACACATTCCTGCTTTATGCAAATAGAAATGCCTGGCTGATCTCCAGATTTTTGAAATTCTAGTACTTCAGTGATAAGTTCCAATTCTGAAGAGGATGTAACAAGCACAATTTCAGTTGAATGCTTCTTCCTAAAAATTGCAAACAGCAACAATTAAATTTAGTGTTGTTTAAAGCAGAAACTAACAAACTGTCCAGACAATTTTAAAAGTGATAAAAATATGAACTTTAAGAAAATATTAAATAAGCTGTGTATATTAATATATGTTCAGTGAATTTCAGACTGACTGTTTTTTGTGCAAATTCTGTGGTATATATGTATAGTTAACACTGTGACATTAAGAGTTGCTATGCACTGCTTCAAGGTCGTCTTAGCATTAAAATACTTTGTTCAATACATTAGTGTATTGAACAAAGTATTGTATTGTCTGAATGTTTTCCTCTTTTTCAGATAGGCTATATTCCTCTGACAAAATCTGAACTCCCAGACTTCTCCAAAGGAGTGAAGAGTAACAAGCTCACTATACTCTCACAGAACATCTATTATTTTAACATTTTACAAAAACCATATTAAATTTAAATTTCATAGATGCTACGAAAGTCATGCTTCTGTAGTTTCCATGAACAGACCCACTGCTTTTGTGTAACAGATTGACATGACATGTTGTCAATCACATTAGCAGGACATTAATGATATAATATGTTTCCAAATGCTGATGTTGGTTTTGCAGTATTTGATATGTGACTTAGTGTGGTCACCATTATGGTCTATCAGAACCTCAGTTGCAGAATACAGTGTGTTAGTGAGTCTAACATGCTATGTGATGCTGTCTTGCTAGATTGGGGGCGCCTCCATAGCCAGGTGAGAAGGAGCAGCAGTGCGTAGCACACGCTTCTTGATTAGACCGGGGTTCGAGCCCGTCACCACCAAATACGGGGGATGCGGAAAGGTCAGGGAATGACCACCGCATATCCCGGAGCAATATGGCCTTAGTTGCTAATGCTCCTAAAAACCAAATAACAAACAAACTTGCTAGATTGGGAGTGTTGCCCAAATATTTATTGTCCTTAAGTAGTTACAGAGCTAAAAGTCTAAGAGTGAGATCAGCTGATTTGAGACAGCTGTGCTGTGGGTAGTGAATGTTCATTACTCTTTTGGTGGTAAAATGCTCTTGGAGCATTTATTTTACAGATCCTGTAATATACAGAGGTGCTCCATTTTTGAACAAAAACTTTTGTTTTTAGGCATTCTCATTTTTGTTATTTCACCACTTTGAGTGGTAGAATGGCAGCAATTGCTATCATTCAAAGGTGTTCATATCTGTCTTAAAATGAGGCTTCATTTTAATCTAGACCTGTATGCAATATTCAAGATGTTACCCTAACTGTTGTCTATAAAGTGAACTTATTGTATTAATTACTTCCTTCTCTCTGCTGGCAAAGTTTCTGTATATCATTGACATGAACTGTTCTAGCAGCCTGTCTGCACTGCTCAGAGAACTTCATGGTGGGCTATACAATTACCCATAGATTTCTTTCGTTCTCCACCACCTTATGTGCAGCACACATAGTGGTATGTTATTCTGGAATTACTTTGCCTGTATGCAGTACCTTGCATTTACCAATGTTAAAGCTCAATTGCCTAATTTATCTAGGTCCAGCTGCAGTAGAAAGCCTTGATTTCTGTCATTAACTCCCCTATCAACCTATGTATTGCTTACAAACAGATGATAGGCTTGATATGCCTTCATCAATATTGTTAATAAATATTGTAAACAGTAAAGGGACCCAGCCCAAATCCTGAGGGACTCTAATAACATTAGTCCAAGAATAGTGTACATTTATAATCATCCTCTGTCTTCTGCCACCCAGTCTTTCCTTTATCCATAGCAGTAACTTGTCCCCTAATGCCACACTGCTCCAATTTGTACGGCAATCTTTCGTGTAGAACTGTGTCCAAAAAAAAAAATTCTGTGACAGATATATAGTGTGTCCTGCTGCTAGCATATTTAACTTGTTTCATATTTAAGAGTCATCGGCAAGTGTTAAAAAAGTTTTAATTTTCAGATATTAATAAAATTCATGGATAATAATATAACAATGTTTTTATTTTATTAATAATAATTTCATATCGGTTACTGAAAGTATTTGTCTGTGATGACTAAAGTAGGATATATAATTTTTACATTGAAGAGATTTTAGTTCATGACTAAATACACCATCTATAGTTGTTCCATTATGTGTAGTATTTATCGAAAGATCTGATGACATGTCCAAGTTGAAGAATGTTTTCATGAATGTGCAGAACTCTTTTCCAGCCTCGGAGTTCAATTGTAAAGAAAAAAATTACGTTCAATCTGAAAACATCAGGTGACTTGAAACCAGATGCGTTTTCGAATTAATGCATTTCCTAGTTTCCGAAAGTTTTTTGTATCTTAAAACCTTAATATTTCTTTTTCTAAATTCCTTAGCTTTCCAACGAATTCCTTAGCTTTCTATATGTCCACATTATCCCATTTATTACGTGAGAAAATTTCCTTGATCACATGTTCATATTTTCCACTATCCTGGAAAACTACTTCCATTTTCAGAGATTTGAAAGTTTCTTTCTCCAGTATAGAGCTAAGATGAAGCGCCGTGCAAAATTTTATTAAATTTGGTCTCCAGTAGAAGATAAATTAAACTCTAACAAATTTTCGTAACGCTTTTCACGTGACGGTTTTCATTACAAAATTTTTGGAATAACGCCAGTAAAAACATTTTTAACGTCAAAAGCTTTCTGAAATCTAAATATACTAAATACATTGACATCAAATTATTTATATCCAGCTCCTTTGTTACTGTGTCATAGTAGCTAATCAGATTGGCCAGCAAAGACCCCCCCCTTAACAAACTGATGCTGTGATTTCTCTGTAATCCCATTCCTGTTAAGATTATCCTGCTTGACTTCTTCAACCACTGACTCCATTATTTTCCTTGGAACAGGAGTCAAGTTTACAGGTCTTTAATTGCTCATATCACCCTTTGATCCCCTTTGTGAATAGAAGGTACATTTGCACCTTACAATTTATAGGAACCTCCCCTGAATCCAAGGGTGTTCTCATACTTAAGGCCAAGGATTGCTTACCTTTTTTTGCTGCTGCTTTTAATATAACTTAATAGATACCATTACTCCCTAGGTGCTGTATTTACTTTTAGCTTCAGCATTTCTCTTCCATTCTCAGTTATAACAAAATCATTTAGTTCCCACTTATAACTTGGTGTACTTCTGGTATTCTCATCCCTAAAAACTTTTTTTACTTGCGAATGACAGACATTCCTTGAGATATGCCAGACAAGCTGTACTTGCTACCTGGGAGTCTAAAACGCTGATGGAACTGATATTCGGTTGACACTCAAGTCAAGTGGACCCAATTTTGGCCAAGTTCGGATGCTCTATGACAGCCAAATCCCCTGCTTGCACTTTCACGATGATGGGACTGTTAGCAATCCTGGCTATAACCTCATGCACAAGTACATGGTGGGTGACCACCCAGGTGTGAACCAACGTAAGCAGAGGTCGAGGTGTGGCGCCCACACCACATGGAGAAATGCCACCCCTCTATGTTACCAGGCAGTACTACGTGGTAGATGACTCTGATCAACTGGTGCAATACCATCACTTTGCTTATTGAAGGCTTGAAGTGGTGGAACCCATGTTTAGTCTCTAGAGCTAAGTTCTGGTCAACCCTTCCCTGTCGCTTCCATCATGCAGTGTGATTGATGACTTTTGAGGTTATGATGAACATCGTGATGAGATCCAATATTCCTTACGTTTTGTTCGCAGGCCGTCTGCTAGTTAGTACACTGGACCGAACCTATTGGTAACTCTATAGGAGGCTTCTGGATCAGCTAGTGTATAATCTTGCTACCTCTACTCTGCCAGATAGTGACTGGAGGGAGTCCGAGTAGTATTTATGTGGGGAGCATTGTAGAGGCCACGTTATGTCAAGGATCTGGGTATATTCTTACCACGTGTACGCCATATCCAAAAATTTCATTACTTCATACAGCATGTCCCACCGACTTTTTCTTATTATTGAATACACCATGAATTGTCAAACTAATAGAGCAAGCTTATCTGCAAAAAGATCTAAACCTCCCAAGCACTTCCTAATTCATTTCACAAATATACGTGGTCTCAGTTCTAATCTCAACGATGTCCATTTCCACTTGCAGTCTGCCAAACCCATGTACTTTTTCTGACAGAATCTCAGTTATCAGTTGATTCAACTACTGCTCATCTCAGATGCCCAAATTATTTGCTGTATGATTCCTTTCGCCTCAAATGTAGTACTTGTGTATATGTCCTTTCTGATATTTCCTGTCAAAGACTTGGCAATTTGGAATCTCCTCTCATTGATCTTCTCTGGCTTAAAATCTCTCTACCTCATTGTGTCAAATTCATCTGTTGTCTCTACCTTTCTACCAGCTCCACTAATCATTTGGAGCTCTTTGACTTCCTCTCTTTGCAACTTAACTTTCTCCAGTCCAACTTTCCTAACAGTGAGGTAATTTTCCTTGGTGATTTTAATGTTCACAACTCCAGCTGGCTTCCGTTTTCTAGTCACACCGACCCAGCAGATTGTTCATTTACCTACAAGAATACCGGACAATCATACAACCAACACGCTTGATCTTTTTCTCACAAACAACCCTTCTAAGTACATGGTTGAAGTGAGAGGTCCTTTAGGCACTTCAGACCACGACTTGGTGATTGTCTCTTCTCCAGTGGAGCCTTTACCTTACGGCTATTCTCAACGTCGTGTTGTTTGGCATTACAAGAATGCAAAATGGGATGACCTGCGAGATTTATTTTCTTCTTTTCCTTGGTCGGATTACTGTTTTAAAATTTCTGATGTCAACGTTTGCTCCGATCATGTCAGTGAAATTATTCTTGCAGGAATGGAATCCTTTATCCCACACTCCACTTTAAAATCTCGTCCTTTATCTAAACCTTGGTTTTCCAATAAATGTGTTAAGGCTGTTCAAGAGAAGAATGTTGCATATCGTAATTGGCTTGTTTCTAATTTTTCAGTTTCATTTTCTGCGTACACCAAAGCTCGCAACAGTTGTAAAGCAGTTATTAATCAGTCCAAAGTAGAGTTTGAACAGGCTAAGAATAGAAAACTTGCTTTTTGCCCTAATGGTAGCCGAGCATTCTGGTCTCTTGCCAAAGCTATTGGCCACAACTTTTGCCCATCTCTGCTCCCACCTCTGTCCAAACCAGATGGTTCGGTTGTCACTTCATCCAAGGATAAAGCTGACCTGCTATCATTCTATTTTACTTTCCACTCATGTATTAATGATCTTGGTAAAACACCTCCCACCATTCCTAACACGCTCCATTCAATGCCTCCTGTGGTCTTCTGCTAAAAGGATTTTCACGAATCTTGATGCTAAGAAAGCTCCAGATCCCAATGGTATTTCTCCACTTGTTCTCAAAACCTGTGCTACTGAACTTACTCCTATTCTTTGCTGCCTTTTTTCTCTTTCTTATTCCAAAGATGTTTTTCCTTCTTCTTGGAAATTTTCTCATATCCAGCCAGTTCCTAAAAAGGGTGACAAATCCCTCCTATCCATTTATCATCCCATTGCAATTACTTCTACTCTTTCTAAAGTAATGGAAAAATCGATTAACCACCAACTCTTAAACTACCTAGAAACCTTCCGTCTGATCAACGATCGCCAGTATGGATTCCATCAGTGTCGACCCACTGGTGATATTCTGGTTTATGTTACTCATTTATGGACTAAATCAATGGAAAGATTCAGTGAAACACGAGTAGTTGCTGTTGACATCTCAAAGGCTTTCAATCGTGTTTGGCATAAAGGTCTTCTAAACAAGCTGCCATCTTATGGTTTTCCAACTGTTTTTAGTAATTGCTTATCCAGTTTCTCTCTCTCTCTCTCTCTCTCTCTCTCTCTCTCTGATTGCTCACTGAGGGTGATGGTAGATGGCTCTCTGTCTTCTAACTTCTCCACTAATGCTGGTGTCTCCTAAAGTTCAATTCTTTTGCCCACTCTTTTCCTCTTGTATATTAATCATCTTCTTCCATTGACTGGAAATGCTATCCATAATTTTACCAAGGTTTTGAGAAACCTTGCCCTGCTCAAACTGCTACCAATTCCTTAAATGCCGATCTTCAGGTAATTCTCCAGTGGGGCAAAGACAACTTAGTTGATTTCAACCCTTCTAAAACTCCATCTTGTCTTATATCTCGCAAAAAGGATTCTTCTGCTCCTATGCTTATCTTTAGTGACACTCCGATTTCTCGGCAAAATGATATATCTCTTTTGGGGATTACCCTGATTTCTAATCTCTCTTGGCACAAGCACATTACCAATATTGCTCACTCTGTACAAATCGTAAATCTGCCCTACCACGGAATATTGTTCCCACATCAGGGGCGATGCCCCCCAAAACCTCTCTCAGGCTTCTAGAATCCATTCAGAAGAGGGCGGCGCCTCCGTAGCCAGGTGGGAAGGAGCAGCAGTGCGTAGCACAGGCTTCTTGATTAGACCGGGGTTCGAGCCCGTCACCACCAAATACGGAGGATGAGGAAAGGTCAGGAAATGACCACTGCATATCCCGGAGCAATATGGCCTTAGTTGCTAATGCTCCTGAAAACCAAATAACAAACAAACAAACAATCAGAAGAGGGCAGTTAGGTTAATTAATGATTCATCTCTAACAGAGTCTCTCCACTCGCTGTCTCATAGACGTACTGTTTCTGCTGCATGCCTCTTCTACAGATACTTCCATGGGCACTGATCTTCTGAATTGGCTTCTATAGTTCCCACTCTCTCTCTTTCAAAACATCCAAATATGTGCCGCCACCAGTCAACATCCGTTTACTGTTCAACTTCAAACTCACAGAACCAACTTTTCATCTTCTTTTTTATTTATTCAACTGCTGTTTTCTGGAACAACCTTCCTTCATACTATATTTCCTGAAAATTACAGTCTACAGAAGTTCAAGTCCAGTGTCAACAAATATCTTCTTTCGTCTTCTCAACCTCCAACCCAAGCATGGTACTAAGTACTATAGGTGCTGATACCTCTCACGTTTGGGGTTTACATAAAAAAAAATGTAGATGCAGAATATTTATTTAGTTTGTCAGCAACCTGAACAGGATCATCAATAGCTGTACCATTTATATCTAGCTGACCAGTGTGATTCGTCCCTTTCCTTCTAGTTTAACATAAGTAATGAATTCTTTTCTTTACATTCTTAGCCAAGGACTTTTCATAATTTTCCTTAGAAGATTTTAGACTATTTTTTACTAGTCTGCAGTCAGATCACCAAGGGGGGGGGGGTTAGTCAAAGACTCAGTTATTTATTGGATGACTGTTTTATAGAGTATAAAACAGTCACCCTAAGTCCAGAAAATTTCTGCTACTGTGCATATGGGCAAACCACAAGTTCCAGTCAATATCTGGAAAGTTATAGTCCCCATTATAAGATATTCTGATCTGTTGGCCTATTCCATCTGCCTGTGTAGTTATTCATTATAAATGTCATAGTGATTTGGCCCAGAATCGTGCAAACGAGTCCACCATATCAGACCCCGCCTGATCTGCATTTAAAGCATTCATTGTAAATAAGAGCTTCATTTGATTTAAAAAAGTATAGTGTTCCATTAAGAACCATTTTTATTTGTTTTCTAATAATCTAATGGGTTAGTAGTTTTTAGGCTTGTTTATAAATGTGTTAAGTGCCTCCTGTATTTACCATATCTATTTTTCTGAACATCCACTGGAATTTCTTGAATTTTTAAATTTTAGCCCTTTTAGAAAGGTTTCTTGACTTGTTCCAAATTGGATAAATATAAATCTGGCAGTTATTTTTATTTTTTTTTCATGCATATTACATAGGTTATTCATATACTGTAGTTAAAGCATGCTGGACAAGTTTATTGCAGGGTGCTGATGGAGAAATGAATAGGCAATTTGGTATGTGTGTACAAATGGAAAATTCTCTGTCTAAAGCACTTCACACATGAAGTAGTTGTTTTTTGAAGAGATAATTTTTACTGAATAATATTAATTAATTAGTTATATAAAGAATTATTACTATTTGTTTGTTATTAATCAGAGAAGGTCTTGAAATAGGTATTGTCTTTCAGTTTTTATCAAAATCCAGGAGGAATTAAGCAAAATACCTTACAAGGAAAGAGTAAAAATTGCATTTATGGTACATTCAATGAAGTGAAAAAAATTACTTTTATATATTGTTATTTATAATTGGTAAAATGTTAATTGGTTATTTACTTTATCACTTGTTAATCATAGAAAATAGAAGCATTCAGTTAATCTAAGGGGGAAAAAATGAATGCCTGAAATGTAATGCATTGTAAGAATTAACTTGACTAGTTTAATATTATGTTAACTCTGCCAATGATATTATAAATTTATTAGACAACTGACAAGAAGTAACTGGAGTGCCTGAGAATAAATAGAAATACCTCTTCCTTTCATTTTTTTACTCATCAAAATTTAACTATAATATATCATGCTTGGTTTCTTTTATCTGTAGTAAACTGAACTTTCATTCCTTATTAGTTATTATACACATAATCAAGTACAGTTATTTTAAAAAAATTATAGATGCCTTATTGCCAGATCGGGAGGAATTGTTCATTCGGAAGGTGAGGCAGTGTTGTGTATTATTTGACTTTGTGTCAGATCCCCTTAGCGACTTGAAGTGGAAAGAGGTCAAACGTGCTGCATTGCATGAATTGGTTGAATATGTTACGACACAAAGAGGAGTAATTACAGAAGTAGTATATCCAGAGGTGGTGCATATGGTAGGTGCTAATTTTGTCCCTCTCTCTTGGAATTTGTTTGCCAAACATAAATTCACTCTAGTAATTATTATATAATTCTTTAATATTATTATGTATAAATCACATTCTTACAGTTAGTGGGCAAATAGAGACACCCTTATTTATATGTGAAATTCACAATTAATCGAGAGTGCCCCTTTCTTCACTAGTTAGTCTAGAGGACCACTGTGTTGTTGTTGTTGTTTAGATTGTATTTTAGAGAACATTCTTAAACTTCTTTTAAGCTGTAGAAATCTGTTAAAAAATAACTGTATTAATAATTGTGCAATTTTTTTAAAATTAAATTTATTGCATAGTTAAAATCTAGTGTTGACTGATTAGCAACTGCTTTACAATTGTTATGACCTTTGGTGTAGGCAGAAATGAACCTGGAGATTTGGATGCAAGCCAGTTGTGATATGTAACTTTTACCTTGAATAGCTTTATCACATTTATTGGAAAAAACAGTGTTTAAGGATGAGATTTTAAAGTCGAGAGTGGAATAAAGGATTTCATCCCTACAGAATAATTTTAGTGGCACAATCTGAGCAAAAATTGATATCACAAGATTTAAAATAGTAATCCAACTAAGGAAAATAAGAATAGAAATCTTACAGATCATCCCATTTCGGATTCTTGTAATGCCAAACAACATGTGGTTGAGAATGGCCATGAGAGAAAGGCTCCATTGGAGAAGAGATCATCGACAAGTTGTGATCTGAGGTGCCTAGAGGACCACTTATCTTAATATGTGCTTTGAAGGCTTGTCACAAACAAGCCTTCAATGAGGGTAGACGGGAGTTGCTGGAGCTTTGCTCTGGAGACTAAACATTGGTTTCACCCTTTTAAGCCTCCAGTAAGCAAAGTGGTCTTATTGTAATACGATTGGTATTCTTGTAGGTAAGTAAACAATCTGTGCAAGGTCGTTAGTAATTACAAAGGCTTTACTGGTTCCTTGTGATTAGAGAATTGAATCCATTGTGGTTGTGAACATTTAAATTGACTAGGAAATCTCATTATTAAGAAAGTTGAACTGAAGAAATTAGAGCTTCAAAGTTTGGCTATCATTGATGTATTCAGTGGTAAAGGAAAATTAAAGCAGGAAACACATTATGTGAAGTAATGAAATTTTTGGATATGGTGTACACATAGCAGAATGTATCCAGCTTGTTGTATACACACTACTCAGTCTTACTGTAATCACTGTCTGGCAGAGTAGAGGCAGTGAGAATATACACAAGTAGATCTGGATGCCTCCTAGAGAGTTGCTGATGGTTCAGTCCTGTGGACTATCTAGCAGCCAGCCTGCAAACTCTATATTATAGCTGAACTCTTGAAATGTAAAGAAATCTGGCTCTCATTATCATAAATAACCTCAAAAGACAACAGTCATACTACATGGAGAAGATGGGGGTTACTGGAGCTTTGCTCTGGAGACTAAACATTGGTTTCACCCTTTTAAGCCTTGAATAAGCAAAGTGGTTTTATTGTGCCAGTTGATGAGAGTAATCTTCCTCCTAGTATAGTTAGTATTTTCTGTTTGTCTTTTATTTTGTACAAAGCTACCCAAAGTAAAAGTTAAGAAAGGAATGATACATTTCTTTTTCTTCTTAATACTACTACTGATAATACTAACACACTAATTTAAATCTGCTTTGTCACTAGATGGCACCACTCTTGCATCCACATGGTGGCATTGAAGACCTGGGATAAAAAGTGTACACTCCCAGGGCAACAGGACTGATACAAACATCTCAATTAGTTGTTTTAGAGATGTGACCAAAGCTAGTCACAAAATTGATAAAATAGTATCCAAAAAGAAACAAAATCAGACAGATTCACTTCATTCTCCACCAGTTTTGATTATTCATTTAACTGCCGATAAACCAATTAGAAGACTGCCTTTCCTTATTCAAAAATGTCAAATGCTTAAGGTTAGGAAATGTTCAAATAGCTCCTTCAGTTGACTACTTTGTAGTCAACTGAAGGAGCTATTTGTAACAGTGTTTTATTAGTAACAGTATTTAATGGTTAAAATATGTTACTGAGTTATCTCAGTGATATATTTTTAATCATTAAATAATAAAAACAGAGGCAAATTATTTAATAATTAAAAATATAATTTTTTTTCTGTCTTAAAGTATTGAATGCTTTTACATCTATTTTTTGAAGTGATTTCTTAATGATTTTTGCTGAGGAACTGTGTGAGAACCTGTCAAGTGTATTGAAGGTGGCACAGGATCTGACTAATATCAACACGAGAAAATTCGAATTATATTTGTTCATAGTTCAAGCTGGTCCTGAAAAATAAAATCGAAAAACAGGCACTTCATTTTAAGTCTAAGAGCCTTTATCCCTACGAGGCATTCTTTATACAGGAACTGAAAAGAGCCCTCGCTCTTTCCAAAGCCGGTGCTGTTGGACCAGATAGCATCCATTATGAAATGATTAAGCATCTTTCAACAAAATCTATGTATTATCTGCTCTTTCTATATAACAGAATCTTTATTGAAGGGCAGTTTCCGCCAGGAAAGGATCCAAAAGTCACTAGAAATTATCGTCCTATTGCTCTGATTAGCTGTCTGTGCAAAATCCTGGAGAGAATGGTTAATTCTCGTTTAACCTGGTATTTAGAATCAAATGACATTCTCTACAACATCCAGTGCGGCTTCTCCCGGCAACCCAAAGGTCGCGGGTTCGATTCCCGCCTCGGGCTTGGATCAAAGTACTGCAAAAACCTTGGGAGGTGCAATATGGCCACAGAAGCTGATGTGCCAACAACTACCAAATCAAAAGAAAAAAAAAAAAACCAGTGCGGCTTCTGAAGGTACTGGTCCACTTTGGACCATCTTATTAGATTGGAAACATCCATCCGGGATGCTTTCCTAAAACGCGAACACTTGGTGTCAGTGTTCTTTGACACGGAGAAAGCGTATGACACAACTTGGAGATTTGGCATCTTAAAAGATCTGCATAGCCTTGGTCTTAGGGGGCAACTCCCCATTTTTATTAAAAACTTTCTAGTCAATCGATCTTTCCAAGTATGTGTGGGATCCTCACTCTCTCGTTCCTTTAGCCAAGAGGAGGGAGTACCACAAGGATCAGTTTTAAGTGTCATGCTTTTTGCCATCAATATAAATTCCATCACAGAACAACTTCCTCCAACTGTAAACAGTGCCCTCTATGTTGATGACGTTAGCATATTTTGTCAGTCATGCAACATGAGGGTTATTGAAAGACAATTGCAAAAAACCATTGATCGCCTTAATTCCTGGGCACTTGCTAATGGCTTCAGGTTCTCGCCGGAGAAGACCGTTTGCGTACATTTTTGTCGTAAGTGTAATCTTCATCCTGCACCTGAATTAAGGCTCGGACAAAATGCTATTCCAGTAGTGGTGGACACAAAATTCTTGGGACTCGTATTTGATAAAAAACTGACCTTTCTGGATCACATCCGTCAACTGCGCACAAAGTGCACAAGAGGGCTGAATATTTTGCGTTCTCTTTCCTCTACATCTTGGGCTACGGATCAATGCACCCTACTACGCATCTACCATGCACTTGTACGATCCAGACTAGATTACGGGTCCCTGGTATACAATTCAGCCAGAGACAGTGTACTTCGCTGGCTGGATCCTGTCCATTATCTGGCTCTCCGTACCGCTATTGGAACATATCGAACATCTCCTATCCAGAGCTTATATGTTGAAGCAAACGAACTGCCGTTATCGTTTCGACGTAAGCAGTTGTCTCTAAAGTAAGCTTTAAAACTGAAATCCCTGCCAGACCATCCTACGTGGCCATTCGTTTTTGAGCCACGATGGGAAAATTTGTACAACACCCGTAAGACTGCCAATCGTCCTTTTGGTATTTGTCTCCAAGAGCTACTCAAAGAACTTAATATCAAGGTAGACAAGGTTGCCCAAACACCAAAGCAACCCCTTCCACCCTGGCATGCTCATGTTCCAACATGTGACTTGTCCCTTAGAAATTGGGGAAAGTCGGACACTCCATCATCTGTCTACCTGCAGCTTTATTCAGCACACCGAGCTGAACATTCTGACTTCGCGCCAGTTTACACAGACGGTTCGAAGTCAGAATCATATGTGGGATCTGCTGCTGTCTTTACAGACACCACTACATCGGAGCAGATTTCCTCTGAATGCAGCATATTTACTGCAGAGCTGCATGCTATAGTTAGTTAGCCTTGGATCGCATTAGTAAATGCCTATACCAATGGTTCATTTTATATTGTGATTCTCTCAGCGTGTTACAGGCTTTAATAACTGTGAGATATAATCCTCATCCAGTTCTGTCTAGCATTCAGCAGACGATTCACTTCCTCCGGGAACGTGAATATGATATCCGCTTCTGCTGGATTCCTAGCCACGTCTGTATTAGGGGAAATGATTTGGCTGACACCGAAGCCAAACCTGCAATTCCCAATAATAACCGCTGCCTGTCAGTCCCCTATACAGACTACAGGCAAATAATACATCAAAATATACACTCCCAATGGCAGGATTCGTGGAATAGACAGACTACGAATAAATTATATCTTATAAAGCCTGTAATTGAACCGTGGCAGTCTAGTCTGCGCAGGAATCGTAAGGAGGAAGTTGTTCTTGCCCGGACCCACATAGGACATAGTCATTTGACTAATTCTTTTTTGCTGAGGGCTGATGACCCTCCTATGTGTGAGTCCTGTGGCACAATTTTATCCATCAGACACATTTTAGTTGACTGTCCAGATTTTAGCAATATCCGTTTTACCGCTTTTAACCATCTGACTGAGCCGTATACACTCAGTCAGATTTTATCCGCTAAAAGCTAAAAATAGCTGACAATGTCTGCTATTTTTAGCTTTTTGAAATCAATAAAGGTTTTTAATCGTATTTAAAATATATATGTTATTGTTATTTCTTTTATCGATTTATCTTTTTTATGTATTTGTTATTATATATCTGGACATGGTGGCCTAATTAATTAGGTCACTGAGATTTTAAATTTTTATATATTACCTGGTCTTGGTGCATTATAGCCTTAGTTGCTAATGCGCCAATAAAATCCAAATCAAATCAATCAAATCATAGTTCAAAATTACTTGCATTTACTATTCCATTTACAGTCTTACATGAGTTATTTTTGAAGGTGGCCCCCACATAATAAAATTAAATGTTGAAATGCAATATTTAAATAGATAACAACACGTGTGCTTCAAATTTTGCACACTTCACAACATGCAAAATATGAAATAAATTTGAAAATAGAAGTAACTATATATAAAAATCTATGTAATATATGATACTTTTATGGGAAGAAACTACCAATCATTAATCAAGAAACTACCAATTAGACGAAAAACCTAGTTTCCAGGAAAAAAAAAACCATGATATCCTCGCCTGAGCCCGTATAACTCAGCCACGTTAGATTCTTATAAAGAATTTACATACAGACATAGATTTAAAAAATAAAAACCATAAAAACTAAATAAAAATAAAAAAATAAAAATAAAAACCAAAAAAAAAGGAGCTAAAACTATTCAATATCTAAGGCCATAATTGGAAAATCTGTGTTTCTGATTATGTTTTACCACTTATAGCTAGGTCAGCCTATATCCAAACCTAGCAATAACTAGTAAACACTTACTGATCAAGAAATAAAACAAAATAAAAAATAAAAAACTCACAACTACCTGACTTAAACAGCAGACTCAAACTTAAAATTAAATATATGCATTAATAACAGCCTTCTGTGGATTTAGACAAAACTGAGATAATAGCATGGGTGAGGGTGAACATGCTAGAATAAGCTAAAAAAAAGGTTGGAATAGGATAACAACAGCACCTTGATCTCCATTGCATCCGGGAATTGCTGTAATAGACTACAGAGCAGTTTGTGCTAGAGCGGTGGTAATTTGCATCCACTGTGTAAGTCAAAGTGACAAAGTAGCAGTTATGGGACATAGTAAAGATATCACGGAGTTTCAAAAAGGGCTTGATTTTGGGGACTTGCATGTTCAGGTGCTTCCACTTTGGAAACGGCATGTCTTTTTGGTTGCTTATCGCCTACTGTGGTTAAGGTGTGCAAAAATGGTGTCGATTGGGTTGAATGCCCCCCCCCCCCAACAGAACTGTAAAGAATTACAGTTCTGTTGGGGGTTCTTTGCTTATCAAGAATATCTACCTTGCATTCATGGTAAGCAAAGGGTGCAGCCTGTTATACAGGCTCAATGGCAGGTCACTGTTGTTAAATTTGTTGGTGTATCAGCAACTTAGTCTATATTGCACACAGGTCACTGTGTGGCAGTTGATTTTACAATACAATATGGAGAATGCATGAACAATATCCCAAATGATGATATGCCTCACATTTAGATGTATGTGGTTCCATAGCAGATGACACATTTCCTCACTGCTGATCATTGTCAATGGAGAATGCTGTGGTGTCAACAACACTGTTTGGACATTGGAAGAATGGAAATGAATGTGCTGGTCAGATGAGTTTAAATATTTGGTGCAACATGCCAGTGGACACCTTTGTGTAGTGCAAGCAACACGAGTCCATGGACCCATCTTGCAGTGTCCACTTTCGAGGCAGGTGGTGTTTGCACAATATGGAGCATGTTTTGCTGCAAGAACTAGAAACCCTGGTGCATGTGAACTAACATTTCACTGCTGAAGTGTACTAGCTCTTAGGAGACCATGTGCACCATGCCATGTTGCATATTTTCCTAGACACAAACAGGATCTTCTTAGACAGTAATGTGCAGTGTCATTAGGCTCACACTGTGCAAAAGTGGTTTGAAAAACAGTGAAGATATCACCAACTTTATTGGCCTTCAAATTTGCCTGACGTCAATACAATTGTAAATCTGTGGGATGTTTTGGAGTGGGAAGTGAGACATGGACTATCATCATCATCAGCCATTTTCAATCCACTGCAGGATGAAGGCCTCTCCAGCAGCTTTCCAGTTCCTTCTGTTTTGAGCACTGGCCATCCATTTACTACCCACAAACTCATGAATTTCATCTATCCATCTCCGCCTTTGTCTTCCAGGTTTTCTTCTAGCTCCTCTTGGGTACCATTCTGTTATTTCTTAGTCCATCTGTCATCATGTCTTTTAGCTATGTGTCCTGCCCAAAACCATTTTAGTTCTTTAGTTTTGATAAGAATGTCCTTTACTTGAGTTTGCTGCCTAATCCAGGTGTTTCTCTTCTTATCTAACAGTCTGATTCCCAGTATGATCTTTTCCATTCCGCTGTGTAGTTCTCAGCTTCTCTTCCATTCTTTTGGTGAGTGCCCAAGTTTCACTTCCATAAGTCATGGTGGGGAGTATACATTGGTTCATTATTTTACGTTTCAGACAAACTGGGATATTGCTCTTCAGTATGTGACTATATTTCCTTGAATGCTATCCATCCAAAATTTATTCTTCTCTTGACTTCCAGCCATTTATCATTATTACAGCTACTGCTCTTTCAAAGTACTGCAAAAACCTTGGGAGGTGCATTATGGCCACAGAAACCGATGCACCAACAACTATCAAAAAAAAAAAAAAAAAAAAAAAAGCTACTGCTCAATTACTGCTCCTTCAATCATTATTTCCCTTTCTGTTGCATACTTGTTAATCATTACTTTTGTTTTAGCCATATTCATCTTTAGTCCAAAACCCATGGACTGTCAACTACCACTTAATTGCATTAGCATTAGCATTAGCATTAGTAGAGGCATTTGATGCAAGAAAGCAAGCTTATGCAGCATCAGCCAAAAAAAAAAAAAAAAAAAAAGTAACATAAATAAATAAAAATAACCACTTCCACTTCACCCCTCTGTTCGTTCGAAATACCTGTCCAGCTGAGCCTTAAACTTATTTAGGCTATCAACTTCCACGACAAGGGATGGAAGTCTGTTCCACCCACCAACCACCCGCTGGCTAAAGGCAAATTTCCGCACATCTATCCTACATCTGTCTTTCCTCAATTTGAATTTATGCCCTCTCAGGTGATTTTTCTGAGCTAGAGGAAGAATCCCATCAGCATTGAGCATGCTCAAACCATTCAAGGCTTTGTACACCTCTATCAGATCACCCCGCTGGTGCCTAGTTTCCAGACACTGTAATTTGCAAAACTTAAGCCTTTCTTCGTAAGAGAACCCCTTTGTCCCATTCACCAATCTAGTTGCCCTTCTCTGTACTCGTTCCAGCAGCTCTACATCCTTCCTGAAATGAGGCCTCCAGGCCTGTATACAGTACTCCAGGTGTGGCCTGACCATTGCCTTATACAAGGGAATAATCACCTCCTTATCCCTGCTAGAAAAATTCCTATATATCATTGACAATACACCATGAGCTACTCTTGCAGCTCGTCTACACTGCTCAGAGAACTTCATATCTGCCTGCACCACCACCCCCAGGTCCCTTTCATTCTCTCACGGCGCCTCCGTAGCCAGGTGGGAAGGAGCAGCAGTGCGTAGCACACGCTTCTTGATTAAACCGGGGTTCGAGCCCGTCACCACCAAATACGGAGGATGCGGTAAGGTCAGGGGAATGACCACCGCATAACCCGGAGCAATATGGCCTTAGTTGCTAATGCTCCTTAAAAAAAAAAAAAAACCAAACCAAACCAAACCAAACCCTTTCATTCTCTACCACTGTCAGTGTAGTACCACAGAGTTGATACGTTGCTCTGGGGTTGCTGTTTCCCATATGTAGTACTTTACATTTGTCAATGTTAAACTTCATTTGCCACCTCGAAGCCCATCGGCTCAACCTTTCCAAATCCTGTTGCAGCAGCATAGTGTCAGTAGTGTCCTTGACAACCCTGCCAACCTTCGTATCGTCTGCAAACTTGGACATTAAGCCTGATATACCATCATCAATATCATTTATAAATACAGAAAACAATAAAGGCCCCAATACTGAACCCTGAGGGACTCCACTAATAACATTAGTCCACGATGAGCAGTGTCCATTGATTACCACTCTCTGTCTTCTCCCCCTCAACCACCCCTTTATCCATAGCAGCAACTTGCCTCCAATGCCACACTGCTCCAATTTGTGCAGCAGTCTTCCATGTGCAACAGTATCAAAAGCCTTTCTAAGATCCAAGTATATAATATCAAAGTTATTCCCTGCATCCAGTTCTTTTGTGACTGCATCATAGTATCCAATCAAATTGGTCAGGCAAGACTTCCCCTTAACAAAACCATGCTGTGTCCTAGCTATAACTGAAGTCTTGTCTAGATGATCCTGCAGTGCTTCTTTCACCAGTGCCTCCATTAATTTTCCGGGAACAGAAGTTAAACTGACAGGTCTATAATTACTTGTATCAGCCTTTGATCCCCCTTTGTGAATTGGGGTCACATTTGCACATCTCCAGTCAATGGGTACCTCCCCTGAGTCCAAGGAAGCTCTCATAATTATGGCTAAGGGTTTGCTTACCTCCTTTGCTGCCTCCTTTAATATAACTGGATAGATCCCATCCACCCCAGGTGCCTTTCTTGTGTTTATCTTCAACAATTTCTCCTCCACTTTGCTCTCAGTTATTACAAGATTCTCTAGCTTACTGCTAGAGTTGAATACACCTCTGGCATTCCCCTCGCTGAATAACTCCTCATGTGTGAATGTCGATGCAAAATATTCATTTAGTTTGTTAGCTACCCGAGCAGGGTCATCAACAGTTGACCCATCGATCTCAAGTGGACCAATCTGATTCATCCCCTTCCTTCTAGAGTTTACATAAGTAAAGAACTCTTTGCTGTTTTTCTTCGCATCCCTTGCCAAGGATCTCTCGTAATCTGCCTTCGCCTGCCTAACCTCCTTTGTAACTTGGTTACAGATCAACTTGTATCTATCATAGGCGTCCGTGTCACGCGTTAATTTGTATGTATCCCATGCATTTTTCTTCTCTGCCATATGCCTCATTAGTTCATCTGACAACCATTTAGGCCTAAACCTTGAACAATATTTCTTAGTTGGTATGTAAAGCCTAGTAGCTTCCACGATAAGTTCTTTGAATGCTTCCCATTTTGAATTTGCTGTTGGCAATATCATCAGTTGATCCCACTGTATAGAATTTAAATACTGTCTCAGTCCATTGTAGTCGCCTTTACGAAAGCAATACCCCTTCCCTTTACCCCTAATGGTAGTTACCTCTTTGAGTAACTCCCACTTCAGCACACTGTGATCACTGCCACCAAGTGGTTCATTTATCTGCAGATTCTTAATGCATGAAGAATCACTACTGATAATCAAATCAAGAGTATTACTCCCTCTAGTTGCCTCCCGAACATGCTGATGTAGAAAACAATCATCCAATAAATCCACAAAAGCCTTGCTACTGTGTGAGTGACCAGCCCCCAAATTCCAGTCAATATCTGGGAAATTAAAATCCCCCATTATAAGACTCTCTGATTTACTGGCCCACTCTATTTCTCCGAACAGTTTCGTATTATACTCATCAGAGTCATTAGGCCTATAGCACACTCCTACTCTCAATTTTGATCTCCCAATGCTTATGTCACACCAAACTGACTCGACACTGCACTGTCCAGCGATGTCGACTGGCTTCACTTCCTTGGATTTTATGTGTTTTTTAACTAATAGCATAACCCCTCCTCCCTTCCTATCCTGTCTATCCTTTCTGTAGACATTGTACTCCCCAAATTCCAGTTCTGCATTTCTTATATCTGTGTGACACCACGTCTCTGAAATCCCCACAATATCTGCCTTTGATGTTTTGAGCAATACCTCAAATTCATCAAATTTATTTACTAAACTCCTAGCATTGGTGTACACACAAGTATACATGCACCTGTTCTTTTTCTTAGCTACCCTAACACAACCCATGTGTTTACTTGTACCCCAATGATTCCCAGCAGTCTCTGAAATATCCTGCATCTTATTTTCCAGGCTGCGGCTCATTCCAATAGAAGCAGTGCAAGAATCACTTTCACCTCTGCCAGTGGCTACTGTTAATCTATTAGTCCTTGTATCCCCCCAATCTAGCAGTTTTCCGACCCACCTAACATTGCCTCGATAGCATCAGCAAACATTCTTGCACCCTTTCTATTTAAGTGTATCCCATCCCTGTAGAAGCAGTCTCTCCTGTTAACAAGTACAGACCAGGCTGAAAAAAATTCTACCCCTTGAGCTCTGCACAATCTTTCCAGGGCCGATTTGATTGACAGGGCTCTCATCATATACTCCCTCCTATCGTGTCTGGGCAGAATTGCAGACACTTTCAATTTCAACCCTAATTCACGGCTTTTTTTCATCAGTGACCTGTACTTGTCAAGTAATTCCGCCGGTCTCCTACTCTTAATGTCATTAGTGCCAACGTGTACAACTATATCACCTTTTGTGCCCTTAAAAGATGATATCCGCTCTACAACGTCATCAACTTTTGCCCCTGGCAGACATACCCTGGTCCTATTCCACCTATCCTTTTTACAAAGCATGTTTCCCGTTTCCCTGACAATAGAGTCACCAACAACTACTAGTTCCTTTGGGACCAGCGCATTCTGCCTTGGGGGTTGCCGCTGTGTTCCGCGATGACCAAGTGCAAGCTCTGGCATTGGTGTGGGCAGCTGAGAGCTTGATGGGCCCCTCACTTGTAATCCTTCGAGGGCATCCACCCTATCCTTCAAGCTCTCATATAGGCCCATAACAACGCTGAGTTGTCGCCTTATCTCCTTACACTCCTTGCATCGCACACACACAAAGACATCCCGTTAGATATATGAAACACTAAAAGAGCATGGTAAAAGTATGAATTGTGGAATAGAATGTTGCAAAAAGTCAGTCCCTAACATATGTTAGCGTATGTTGCCATATGTATGTTATTTCCAGTGTACATATGATAACATACTGGCTATCATGTAATAATAAAATCTAACTCATTACATAGCATAAAGGTGAATAGTTGTTTCTGTTTTAAATTCAAATTTGCCTAACATCTGAATATGAATTGTATAAAAGGCCCAGTATATGATGAGAGAAGTAATTGCTATTAAAGGGTGAAAAACCCAGTTAAACTATAAAATAGTAAGATAGCCCATATGCCCGAAAACTAATATCACATGTAACAAATGGCAAAGAAAATTTTACAAGGAACCAGTGAGCTGTATCACAGAAATGAGAACAGGGAAATTTGCTTAACATATTTTATGAGAAAAAGAAAAGTCAAGAGACACTATTTAATCTGTAAATTGTAATAACATAGATATAACATAATTGTAATAACATAGATTCACCATAGATTTGCAACACTACAGGAACTACAGGCTCCCATGACTATTCCACACTTTTCTATAAGCGTTTGTAGTGATGTCATAGTCTTTCAATGTTGTAGATTGATTAAAATATACACTAGTACTAATTATATGGTTAGAAACACTTAGGACTTCAAAAAATAAATTCACAAAAAGGCATCTTAATATAGGACTATTCATATATCTGTTAGCTCTACATCCTATATTAAGGCATCTTAATATACAACTACAGCCACTCCCCAACTTACGTAATACTCGACTTACGTAAATTTGACTTTACATAAGTTTTTGCTGGCCAGTGCAAACTGAAAAAATTATGGAAATATATTTTGCATCCCGTAGCAATAAATGGAGGTATTGTGAAAATATTGTTATGTGAGCCCAATAACACATTGGTTTTTTTTTTTTGGTAATTTGTTCCAAGACCCCAGAAGTTGAAATTTTTGCTATACAGGTAACCCTCATATAAACATGGTTATTAGGTTCCTATAAAATGTTGTGTTGTGCGAAACCGTGTTATACGAGACTAAGAAAAAGCACAAAAAAGGGAGTTAATTCCAAAAGCTGACAAAAATACACTATTTCATTAACAAAACTAACAAAAATACTCCATTCTAGGTTTCGTGTATCTTCTGCTCTCTTTAAAAAATCAGTAATATGGGTTTTGTTTGCTCTTGCTTGATAAATCTTTGTGAATTTCATCATATGAAACTAAGCATTTCTGAAGCTCCCTTTTGAACTTTGGGCTCCTTTTATTCAAGAATTTGCATTCAAAAAAGAAGATTTTAATTGCTCTGCTAACGATATGCCTTCCCTATGCTTTTTATTGTAAAAGTTGGAAGTTTAGAATTTTCATCTGTTCTATCATCCTCTGAATTGAATTGAATTGATTTGATTTTACCTCTGATGCCATTTGTACCAGATGGCATTAGAGGTAAAACCAAAATTTTGTATGTCTTCAGTAATCATATCTTTTTTATTTTTTTAGGATTTTATTCTTTACTGAGGCCATGTTACTCTGTGTATATTGTCTATAAATTGAGTGTCCTGAGGTCGATTTTCTGTTTTGCTAGACGAAAAACCCGAGTTTCCGGGAGAAAAAAAAAACTATGATATCCTGGCCCTAGCCTGTCTGACTCAGTCACGTTGTGAAAAAGGCCCATAAAAATTCCTCTCTTCATCGACGGAATTCGAACTCAGGTCTTTAGCACCCAGTATGGGGAAGAGGGCAATTCTGTCAACTGTGCTACCCACGAGAGCTTCAGTAGTCTTATCATCAAAACCATCCCCTCCTACTGATGTAGCAAGCTGTACTATTGCAACAATTCCATTTTCTGCCAGTTCGACCATATTTCCCGGATGAATTGACTCTGGCCATATATTTTTCCACACTCATTTAACTTTGAGGGTTTACTTCTTTCAGCAATAAAGCTATGATTCTGATACAGTCCACAATTGAGAAATGTTTCCATGCTTCCAATTACTTCAATAGATTTGGAATCAATTTTTTTCAAAATCCGTTTTAACGATTTTCTGATGTAATGAGTTTTAAAGGTGGATATAATGTTTTTATCTAACGGCTGAATGAAAGAAGTTGTATTAACCCAATACAACTGTGGCGGTAGGAACATAACATAACTTTTGGATGACTTAAATCATTTGGATGGCCTGGAATCATTTGATGTGTTATCCAATAGTAATGAAACTTTGAAATCTAGATTTTTCCACAAGTTCAACAAGTACAAGTTCAATAGCACAGAACATAACATGGGAATTTCCCAACAAAATAAAATACGGTGATTTCTCAATATATATATATTTTTTTCTAGCAAGTCAACAGCTGGGATTCAAAAAGAGCGGAAATATTGAAAAATTACATCCAACATAATAGCAGGGTTTCCTTTGCACAAAAGCTCAAAAATACCCTGTTATGCGAGATTTACTGAAATTCTCTAACCATGTTAGAGCAAAACAGTGTTATATAAGTACTGTGTTGTGCGAGGATTGCTGCAATTTATCAATCTGTTAGAGCAAAACTGTGTTGTAGAAGTACCGTGTTATACGGGGTTGCCTGTATACTAAGCTATTTTACTCTCTAAAAGGTAATTTTTTATATTGGAAATTTTATTAGTTTTATATAAATTTATGTCAAATAAGCACAATACAAAAATCACTTTTAACTAAAGGTTTACAAAAACAAAACATATAGCCAACACGTTTACAAACACTACTATTGGCTGAGAGGAAGGGCTACACAGTCTGGCTATAGAATGCACTACACTTTCATCATTATCATACAATCCATTAAAAGAATCAATTTTGAATGCTTTTGTGAAATTTTTCTGAAGCACATTTCTGGAGGGTCATGACCATAAAACATTAAAAACAATTTGCACTTTCCAGTGGGCATTTCTGTTAATGAAATCTGTTATAAACGGGTAGTAAACTCGATCTTATTGCATTTGTGATATTACCGATAACTGGAATTGTGTGGGTGTTTATGTTATTATGGTGAAATGTGTTTTCCCATTTGCTGAAATCTTCAGTCATATAAAAAAACATAAATAACTTTTCAAAATCTTCTCTTCATTCCTATTTAGTTATTACAACGATGAAGTGAAAGCGACCAACAGAAAGTGAAAGTGGTGGCAGTGCTAGGAAACAGAACAAAATTGATTTAGAAATGAAGATGAAAATGATTAAGAAGCAAGAAGTAGGACAAAGTTTGTCATCTGTTGCACAGGGATCAGGTCTTGCTGTTTCAACAGTGAATACTATTTTAAAGGACTGTGCACATGTAAAAAAACATGTTAAAGGATCAACGCATTTAAGATCAACAGTAATCACAAAGCAGCATTCAGGTGCTATATCGAAGATGGAAAAGCTGTTAATGATATGGATGGAAAATCAGATTCAGAAGCAAGTGCCCTAAGCCTAATGGCCATTCAAGCAAAAGCAAGAATTTATGAAAATATTAAGGATAAGAATGGCAAACCCGATGCCAAGTTCGTGGCAAGCAGTGGGTGGTTTAATAGGTTCAAGCATCGTGCTGGTTTCCACAACGTTAAAGTAAAATTTTTGTAATTTTGTACACTTTTGAAATTTTCACTGTGCATGAGATAAAAAAAAATTGAATAAATAATTATAATTACATATTCGTCAAACATTTCTTTTTTGCTCCAGTCAAATTCAGTGTGCATAGTTGAGTGCTGCATAAGCTTACATACCAGAAGTGGAATTCCAACACACAAGCTTTATTTCTCTGGCAAGCACACTGCCCACTTGACCAATCCAGCTGCGTTCAGTTCACATTTTGGCTTAATGCTGGTGGCTTCCACTCTGTTGAAATTAATGATCACTGCTGCTTTGTTATCTAAAAAAATTATTGAAGTGTGATTTCTGATAGTATTTTTAGAATTACTTAGCAAAAAACATACTTATTTTATTATGAAATTGAAAGCTCTCTAATTCACATTGTAAAATTAAAAAGTTTAAATTTTGTCTCTGATCATGTTGAAATGCTACGTTAAATCATGCTACCAACACACACGAGCTTCCAGAGTATAGGTGACCCCACTTAACGCTGATAATTCGTTCCGGAAAAACAGAGTGCTAAGTAAATCCGCGCTAAGCAAGCACCACAATCCCATAAGGTAACATATGTATTTGTGAGTTGTGGTTAGTGGCATAGGATATTTCCTAATCAATAATAAACTGTAGTGAAAAGATGCACAAATGTCGGTCAAAATATTTAATATTCAAATATTTGTACATATAAAATATTCTGCATTACATACGTATATAATTGTGGTAACTACTTATGTATCAAAAGTAAACTTAAAATTCCAATTAAAATAATGAATTTAATTGATTTAATTTAATTGATGAATTTAATCATGAAAAATGTGTAGATTTTGGGTTGAACTTTGGCCCTCTTCCAAATAAACTAAAAGGGGTATTAATTTTAAATCCCCCGCAGCATTACCACCCAACAATAAAGTCAACCGATCCTTCGCCGTTTTGAAACCTGGCATGTTTTTTCTTCTTTCAATATGAAACTTCTTTTAGGCATTCGTTTCCACAAATATTCTTGTTTATCTATGTTAAAAACTTGTTGAGAAGTATAACACATAATACTCCCCTTCAATAATTTTAAAAGTTCTTTTTTGAAAGTTTCGATTCCTTGATCTGCACTAGTGGCTTCTCCCTGGATTTTAAATCTATTCAACTAGCCCTTACCAGTTTTAAATGGTTCCACTTTTTTTTTTTTTTTTTTAGACGAGTTTTCTTCAGATCATCATACTGGCTAATCTCTTTTTCTCTCTCTCTCTCTCTCTTTTTTTTTTTTTTTTATTTAACTTAACTGAATTCTGCATTGGAATATTATCTTCAATAAAATTAGTTAGTCTATCCATTTCAATACTAATAGCCGGCCTGGTCCTAGTTGCTTTCAGTGGAACAGCTATCTTTCCCGCTGCTAAAATTAATTCTTTATTTTTTTATAATTGTTCTTACAGTTAAAGTTTCAAGTCCTAAATTATGGCACACATCCGCTTGTCGTTGACCGGAATTGATTCGCTTCAAAACGTCTAATTTAATTTTCAAATTCAGTCTTTTTCTTACATTTATAGTCTTCGTTCTGCGCCCAAACGTTGTTACTTTTTCATTCTTATCGGCCATTATTAGTTCTTCGAAAATGTAACTGTGTTGGTTGCATTAATTATGATGCAATGTTCAAGTAAACTGTCCGTTACGCACGATGTCTTATTCTGTACTGAGTGATGACTAGACTTTGGATAAATGCATGTAATGCAAATATTACAAGCAATATACTTGATCATTTTTTAAAATGTTGATCTCGGAACTATGTAAAAAGTCACTGTACTGCAATTAAATTAGTGTGTGAGAAAATTTCACCGAGCGTGGAAACATTTCTCAAATCGGCATGGGAAACGTTTTACTGCTGTTTTGCTATTCATTTTCAAGCTATCGACTCCATCAAATGAAATGATTTCGTTAAATATGCCAAAAATGCAATCTGTAAAATATCTGTGATAGCGTTATAGTCAGATATGGATTATAATACATAATACGGGCTATAGTAGCGTTATAGCGAATCAGCGTAAAGCGAACTGCGTTGAAACAGGGGCCTGCTGTATAGAATATATACATAATACTTAATAATCTAATAATACTTAATAATCTCTGAATACTTGGGTTATGTGCATAACTTTCAAACATCTGGAATTTTCATAATCAGGTTCATATTGTCCCACAGCTTGTACAATTTATTGGCAATGACATTACTAATATCTTACATAATGGTTTTATTAACTCTGCTCGATTTATTGGGTTTGTGTTTTGCAGGCTTTGTTTCTTTCTGACAGCCCTTTTTTTATTTTAGATTCATTAGGACAATGGAATTTAAATTGTTTTTCTGTTGTTATTATCAGTGCCTGCTTACTATAATACCAGGACTTTGTCTTATGGGTCAGGCATATACAGGCAGTTCCTGCTTTACAGGTTTTCGCTTTACGAGTTCCCGGGTTTAGGAATTTTTTTTTTTTTTCCCCCAAGTATCAGCAAAATTTAAAATATAAACATTAATTGCAATGAGAGAGGGTTCGCATTTCAAACTATACGCTATCACTTTTTCCACTTTATTTTTACCTTAGTGAAAAAGATAGGAAACCGTATCTTACACCCTCACTTTCCTTTTACCTCAGTTTTGCTTAATCCATAAAAGGCTGTTATTATTGTATATTTGATTTTATGTTTGCTGTATGTCTGGCTAGCTATGTTTTTTGTTTTTTTTTAAATCTATCAGTAAGCTGTTAAATTTATATTTAAATTGTGGCCAACTTTTAGTTTATCTTGTGGCCTATCTGCAAAAATCAGAAACAGATAGCTTTGCTAATTATGGCAATTATCTCTTTCTGATTTTTAAATATATTGAATGGTGGCAGCTGCAACATTTGATTCAAAGCATTCTGTTTATAATTGGTATTTTGTCTATATTTGTACCTAAATTCCATATTAATAATTTTTTTCGGCTTTTTAGGTAAAATAATTTATTGCTGCCTTCTAATTTGAATTTATCCCTACCTTACAGCTTATATAAATGTGTCTGTGAGTTCATTTTAGATTTTAAAAATATTTATATAAAAATGAGCAGAAAAATAATCATACATTTGAAACTTGTGCACTTTAATGTGCTTTTTTTTAAACTTTTGGAAGAGATTAATAACCTCATGTTTATATTTTATGCCCATAATGTTTTTTTTTTAAATTTTCAACAGAATTAATGAGTGCTTTTTAAATAAATAAAATATGTAAAAACAGCATTTTTTAAATATTTAAAATATTGATCAAAATATAAAAATTATGTATAACAAATATTGCAGTCCTTTAACAAAATATTAAATATTGGTACAAGCAAAATACAAAAAATCTTTTATTTTATATTTTAATAAAAAGAAAATTTTTTTTTTTTTTTTATATTAATAAAAAAGCTTACTTTGCACCCAAAGTACAAGAAGTGGGCCTTTTTTATAGCTCGAGTTAAGGGAAGCTTTCTTGAAGTTAACATGACTTCTCCACATACATAACAGAAGTCATCCAGCCTGTTCACACAATTACGGGGCACATTAATCTTACATGACACAAATACTGTGCAAGAGCTAAGAATCTCACAGAGAACAACCGTTAACTGAGAGCAAATTACCCAGTACCAGCCGTATTTGAGGATCACTGCAACAGAGTTGAAGACACATTTAAGGTGGTGATAACTTATCACATGATGCAGAGTAAGGCGACGGTTGCCAATCACATGATAAGAGTTTAGTGGTACTGAAACTGTGGTGTTGCCATGCGTTTTGCTGAGAGCCGTAGTTGATAATGTAGAGTAACTCGCTAATATGAGACCCCAACTGTAATTCGAAAACAAGAGCCAATCGACAAGTTTTAATGTTATTTTCGTCTTCAACAGCGTGAAATTAGTCAAGATTGGGTATTTTCGTTTTCATAACATATTACATGTTGAAGTGTAACATGCTCAAATTAGAGGTGTAATACTTCTAAAATAACATGCAATACGTGTAAGGTAAGATTAGATAATGTGCCCCAAATTAGAGTTGTAATTCTTGTAATCTCACATGTACTAAGTACAACACTTGAGGTAATCACCATGTGTACAGCAGTTAGATTGCATATGATATATTTTTTGAATACTTGGTGATTTAAATGGATATCATCCCTTATGAAGAAACACAGATAGTAATCAAAGCGGTTGATTGATTGAACAGAACAACTTTACTAAATAATGGAACACATACAATGCTCTTCCTCAAGAAAACTCACACAAGACAACAAGAAATGTCATTCTATCTGGATTTGTTTGTGCTTATGAGGGGAAAAAACAAAGAAAAGACTGATGTATAGTGGAGAGTACTGCAGCTACACCTCCAGTGACTATTTTCAAGATAGAAAATTTGCTTTTTTTGCATTATCACTGCACTGATTAAAAAAAAAAAAAAGCTGTTTTTGAATTATGATGCTTTTTTATAGAAGATGTGAATTATATGTACTTCTCCTCAGGAAGTATATTTAATTCACAGTTTGACAGCAGAACTGCCTGTGTGTTCCCATACTTTATTTCCAATGTGTACTTGGTGCTATGTAATAATCCCTTGATTCACTATCCATGTCTTCTGTTCATTGTTAATGTTTTGTTCCAGGCAGTTTGTCTAGAACAACCTATTAATATTTTGATTAATAATGAAAGAATTAATAATATTTCCAGACACTTTGTCTGGGACAAATTATTAAAGGTAAATGGATTATTACTCTTTAATGTAATAATCTTGTTTGATTATTACATGAAAGATTATTTATATCATACTCCACTGATTTTAAACTGGAAAGAACAAGTTATAGCAGATCCTAGGAAGTAGTAAGTGTATGAGGTGTCTACTGAAATTTCAGCAACTACCTCCTATACACCTGCCTTTCAAATGCTTAAATCAAAAATGTGAGAAATCTCCTTATCATCATCATCAGCCATTTTCAATCCACTGCAGGATGACGGCTTGTCCAGCAGCTTTCCAGTTCCTTCTGTTTCGTGCAATGGCTATCCATTTACTACCCGCAAACTCATGAATTTCATCTGTTCATCTCCGTCGTTGTCTTCCAGGTTTTCTTCTAGCTCCTCTTGGGTACCATTCTGTTATTTTCTTAGTTCATCTGTCATCATGTCTTCAAGCTATGTGTCCTGTCCAAGACCATGTCAGTTCTTTAGTTTTGATTAGAATGTCCTTTACTTGAGTTTGCTGCCTAGTCCATGTGTTTCTTTTCTTATCTAACAGTCTGATTCCCAATATAATTCGTTCTATTCTTCACTGTGTCATTCTCAGCTTCTCTTCCATTCTTTTGGTGAGTGCCCAAGTTTCACTTCCATAAGTCATGGTGAGGATTATACATTGGTTCATTATTTTACGTTTCAGACAATTTGGGATATTACTTGTCAGTATGTGACTATATTTCCTGAATGCTATCCATCCAAAATTTATTCTTCTCTTGACTTCCAGCCATTTATCATTATTACAGCCAATGACTTGTCCCAGATAAGTATATGACTCCACCTTTTCAATTACTGCTCCTTCAATCACTTTGAAGCTAGCTCTTTCAGTTGATTCTCATCAAGTATTCTTTCTAATCTGTTAGTAATTACAAGTTTTACAAGTTGTTTACAAGTTGTTTCCTTGTGTACACTTGTAAATGTGGGATAACAAGCTAATTGGTCTATAATTTCTGATTTATCTCCTTTCTTATGCAGCAAAACTGTGATTGCGTTATTCCACTCTTTAGGCATCACACCTTTTCTAATGCATTTGGTGAAGTCTTGCCAGTTTTTGTGTTGTCTCTTCCTCCCAATTTTAACAACTCTACAGTTACTTCATCTTCCCCCGGGGCTTTCTGATTCTTCATGTTCTACCTCATCAGGAAAGATATCGGATATGTTGTACGTGTTACTAATTTGCGATGCATCTTCCCCACAGCTGGTATTATTCCCTTGCTCCTTGTATAATTCTCTATAGTAGTTTTCTGCTATTTATAAGTACACCATCGCTATTCTTCAGTTTCAGTATCATTTGTCTTTCTGTATTGACTGCTCATGGCTGCTGATTTAAATCTTTGTTTTCCTTTAATGCTTGTTCTACTCTCCTTGTGTTAAATCTTATGTCCTCTCTGATTCTCTTTTTAATGGCTTTGCATAACTCAGTATACTCAATTTTCTTTTTGTCAGTGTTTACCTTGCTCTTCATTTGTCGTCTTTGGTTCATCATGGCAAGTGTTTCTTGATTAATTTTTTCTTCTTTGGATTTCTTTTTACCTATAGGTTTCTTGGCTTTATCACTTTCAGAAAGTTGTAATATTCCTCATATCTTGGTCCTGAGCAGTCTGCAGAAGCTCAAACTTGTTCTTAAGTTCTAGTAAATACTGCTTTTTCTCCTCTTCTGTTATCTCGAAGACCTTTGTATTATTTACTCGAATCAGTTTTTTTTCATTTCCTTTCTTACCTCTATATCTAGTGTGCATCTTACCATTCTGTGATCACTTCCAACATTTATCTTGTTCAGGATGGTATCATGATTCACGATATGTCCTTTGTTAGTGAGGATGAAGTCGATTTCATTAGTTGTTAATCCATTTGGGCTCTTCCATGTCCGCTTTCTGTTCACCCTTTTCTTGAAAAAAAAAAGGTTTGTTACTGACAATCCTTGAGATTCTGCAAATTCCACAAGTCTTTCACCTCTTTTGCGTATGAATGAAGTGAAATGGCCTAAAATTATATGAGTGGATACCACAAGGGAAGAGGAGGAGAGGATGCCCCTAGAAAAACATGGAAGGAAGGTGCACTATCAGCCATGAGAAAGAGAAATTTGAAAGCTTGAAGATGCCCACATCCAGCAACTTTGGAAAATGGGAATGACAAGGCTCGATCTGCTATATTAAGTCGAACACAGATAGATAGATTTACAAAAAAAAGCAAATTCCCAAATTCCCATTACAAAAAACAATCTGTTATTTTCAGGACAATTTTTTCTTCTTTTTCACACCAGTTTTCGAAGTTTATAACAGAACTAACAATAAATATATTATCTTGAAATTTTGTTAGAAAATCAAATTTTACATCCAGAAAATCTGATGTAAAATTTTTTTATTGTTGTTTCCTATATTGTTCCCTAAAAACAATTAAAATAAATAAATTTTTTTTTTTTTTTTTTTATCAAATGCGCATTGTAGTGTTAACAGTTTTACGCCAGTTTTTTTCAATTTCCAGTGTAGCTTCCCAATACATGAATTTCCTTGATTTTGTGTAAGTAGCATTTCATAATGTGAAAAGGTTGATGTGTACATAACTGCATTTATCATACATATTCATATGACTGCACTGAACTACAGGCGCACGTTTGATACAGTCGAGTTCGATGCTTGCATGTGTGTACATGCAGTGGCACGACTCTCTAAAATGCTGGTTTATTTCACTTTCCACGTGGGCTGTATAAAAATTATTTGCAGGCCGGACATAGTCTGCGGGCTATAGGTTGGACACCATTGTGCTAGTAGATAAAAAAAAAAAAGATTGAATAGAGTGACTTTCTAAAAAGGAATCAGAAAAAACTATAATTCTAAGGCAAAAATAATGGACCAGCTCTTATATCAGAAATGCAGACGTCTGTATAGCAATATATAGGTGTCAAGATTAATTAGTATCTCAGTGGGCATCTGTATACAAAAAAAACCTTCCCTGAAGTATTCCTCCCAATTTTCACAGTGCAGTAGTCATACTATTACATTTCAGTCTCTTCCAGACATATACAACTTCAAACTACCTTAGGTGCAGTTACTGTCTGGTTTGCCCTTGGGATAACTTACTTTAGTATCTATACAGGGCATCTCAAAAATATTAGTACAAATGTTTAGGGGAGGTAGGTAACATCTAAAGGAATGTGAATCGCATAAGAACCCATAACCAGAAACGTCACCGCAAGTCGGTAGACGGCGCTGTTCATCAGTTCGCGAGAGGGAAAATTTCTGGTTTTCTCATTCAAGCAGTAGTCGCTGCACAAAGAGCATGCATCGATATATGAACTGTGAGCTGGCAGACATGCACCTAGTGTATGGATTAGCAGAGGGCAATGGATGAGCCACTCAACGAATTTATGGAGAACGCTTCCTAGGCAGACTTGTACCTGACCACACTTTGTTTGTGCGTGTGCATCAAAATTTCTGCGATTATGGGAAATTTAGAGGTAATAGGAATAGTGCGGGCAGAACATGTTTGATGTGAACTCCCACCATGAAAAAAGTGTGTTGAATGCTGTCCAGAATAATCCTACTACCAGCACACGTGCCGTTGCCTCTGCCTTAGGAGTGTCTCGTTGCAGTGTACAGCATGTCTGGCATGACAATTCCTTACACCCCTTTCATCTCCAAAGGGTTCAGTTACTGCTCCCCCAAGATCATCCTGCACGTGTGGCTTTTGTGCAGTGGTTTCTCCAAGAAAGTGTTCGACTTGAATTTTCCAGCCTCTGTTTTGTTCGCAGATGAGGCTTATTTCACTCGAGAAGGCTTATTCAATCAGCACAATGCTCATGTGTGGGCTCACGACAACCCACACGGTGTGCACCCCTGTGCGGCACAACATCGCTTCGCAATAAATATGTGGGCAGGTATGGTCGGTGACTGCTTAGTCGGCCCATACCTGTTACCATCCCACACGAACTCCGCTAAATATCGGATCTTTCTTGAACAAGTTCTACCAGAGTTACTTGACGATGTTCCAGCAAATGTGAGACGCAACATTTGGTTTCAACATGACGGGGCGCCTGCCCATTTTGGAAGGTGTGTTTGTGACCATTTGAACAGGCGTTTTGGGCGTCGATGGATTGGCCATGGTGCACCCGTTGCCTGGCCTCCACGCTCACCTGATTTATCGAGCCTTGATTTCTTTCTGTGGGGGGGCCCTCAAATCTATCGTGTATGAATCGCCTGTGGAGACGGAAATGGATCTCGTGGCGAGACTAGTCTGCGCTGCTGCTACTGTCAAAGAAACTCCAGGTGTGTCCGCCAATCCATGCTGCGTCAGTGTCACACACGCATGCATCGCATCTCATGGTGGAACCTTCGAGCATCTGTTGTAACATCATGAAATGCATCCATCTCTTACTCCATTGTTAATATTATGTCAAATAAATGTTTGCCACTGATTACTGTCTTGTGTCATTTCTGTTTCTTGTGCCTCTGCTACTACTTTCCTGTGACATTTCTGGTTATGGGTTCCTATGAGATTCACATTCCTTTAGATGTTACCTACCTCCCCTAAACGTTTGTACCAATATTTTTGAGACTACCCTGTATATATTGCACTGAGTCAGCCATGCTCACTGGCAGAACTAGATAATTTTTTCTGACAACTCCTTTCTGCCTTATTTCTTCCCACATTATGGGGATTAAAGATATTCATTATGGGGATCTTTCCAGATGGATATCCATGGACATATAATAGAATCATTCTGCAGGCTCACCCCATCTGTTGACTTGTTGATATGCATCCCCCCACGTTATTCCCAGACGAATGAAGAGTTCTAAATAATCTGCTTAACAGTGATCATTACCCTACACTTTTTGATCATTCTGCAGTAAGATCCTTGCTAGTAATCAGTTGAACAAGATGGAAATTTTCTAAAAAAGAAAAATTAAATTTAGCTTCAGCATTGCAACAGGTGATTAAACTATTCAGCATCAAACTACATCAGCAACATTTATAGATAATGCTGCTGAATACCTTAGAAAACAAGTATTAGCAGTCACAGCTACATCACAGACCTCAAACAAATATGTACACATGCTAATTGTTGGTGGAACAATGCATATAGTGCTGCCAAGAAAGAAAAGAACAGAGCCTGGAATCAGTTTTGGAAAAAAATCCACACTTTCAGTTTCTCATAATTTATGAGAAACTGAAAGTGCATCCCTGCTACTTTAGATAGAAAGATAAAAAAAAAATTTTAAAAAATGGGGATTTGTTTTTAGCTTCCTATATCACCAAAGATACAGATGCTAGAATAATTTGGAAGAAATTAGGTAGCTTAGTGGAAAACTCCTGCCAGCCTCCTTCCTAATCCTAATGTGGGATGCACAGGAAAGAAAAAATAAATAAATAAAAGTAGAAGTGCATTCACAGATACCTCGCAATTTTTTTGGAACACCTTTTTGTAAAGAATACACAGTAGCTGAAATACGTAAAATTAACTTAAATAAAATGAACAAAATCAACTCTTGTTCAGCTGACCTCTAAGAATGTCTGAACTGCAGGAATCCTTAAATAAATCAGGCAACACTGCAGCTGGCCCTGGGTACCAAGTGGTATAGTCATCAAGTGATTCTCTGATAAATTGACCAGAGTATCGAGTGATTTATAGAAACATTTTCTCATAGCTATAGTTCTTATTCAGTTTTTAAAGTTTTTCTTACATTCACATTACTTAATACTAAACTTAGTCTTCCAAATTGTAATTTTCAGAAAGGAAAATTACCTTTCTTTTTTGGTCCTTTTAACTAACATACTAACTTTTATACTGCTTGCTCACTCTGGCAGCATTGCTTCTGCTTCCCCGTGGCTGGGCTGGAAACCTGGAAAGAAATCCACTCTCCAAGGGCTGAAAAGAGCAAAGATGGATAGTACAAGATGTGGCTATAAAATAACAAGACTATTGCAAATAAAATAAATATAAGGAAATATTTCATACCTTACAATTTATCCCTTCAAAATGATTGCCTTGAACTTTCACACACCATTCTGTGCATTTCTTCCAAGCACAGAAACATTTCTGTAAGTCATATTCTACAAGTCTTTTAACTTTGGTTGTTTTTTTTTTTTTTTTCTGAATGTCTTCAATGGACTGAAAATGGGCTCCCTTAAGTACACTTTTCAGTTTAGGGACGAGAAGAAGTCACAAGGGGCTAGGTCTGGTGAGTAGGGCATATGTCCACACACACAGGGATCTATTTTTGGCCAGAAACTGGTGAACAGTGAGCATGTTGTGTGCTGGTGCGTATTGTCTTGTCTGAGCTTCCAACCATCCTTCCACAATTCAAAGTGTCTTTGAATTTTTTTCATGCAGCCTCTTCAGAACACCAGTGTAACATGTTTGATTGACAGTCTTATTTAGTAGGACATATTCAGCCATAATAATTCCATTAATATTGAAGAAAACAAGGAGCATGGTTTTCATTTTTGATTTTGAAATTCTTGCTTTTTTTTGGACTGGGAGATTTTGTCTTCCATTGCATTGACTGTCTTTTAGTTTCTGGGTCGTACTGAAACAGCCTGCTTTCATTGTAAGTTATTACAGTATTCAAAGTCTGGATCTTTTTTATTTATTTTAAAAATATCTTCACACTTGGACTCTCCTCGTTCTTTGATCTTCATTTAAAATTTTTGGCACCATCTTGACGCACACTTTTTCTCATGCCTAAATTTTCAGTTAAAGTTTGTGTAACTTACTTTGTCCGTGCTGAATTCTGGTGCAACCATTCTAATGCTTAAACAATAATCACTTGTAATCAGTGTCCTTACCCGATCTACATTTTCATCGGTTTTCATGGATACTGGATGGCCTGATCCAGCGCTAGCATTTGTGGTGCCTTAGGCAAAACCTTGTAATGGTGCCTAATACAGAAAAGCATCTGCATTCTGCAGAATCATTAAAGGAAAGCACTTAACAAAATAGTTTATTTATAATTCCTAAATTTAGACTTATTTTCAAAATTTTGAGTTGTAAAACGTTAACAAGAGGGGTGAGTAAAAACACACTATTTATAGCAGAAGATGTTATAATACATAGGTATATAAATTAATAAAGACAGTACAGTCAGTCCTCGTATAGCATGTATTCTTAGAAACCCTCATGCAGTGCAAAATCGTGCAATATAAATAACAGGCCCTATGGGAAAAATAGGGTTAGGTGTCGACCACCCAAAATCAAACACACATTTGTAACCAAAACATTACCAAACACAATAAATAATTGTTATAAAATACTTACTTATTTTATTACAACTATTACATAATAAAATATTGCTCATGCTTTTACTTCTATCATAAGCAAACTTGTTCTTTGTTTAATTTTCTGTCCAAACAGATGACAGCCATTCCATCTCTTCCAGTTCTTTGTTTTAATCTAATGGATTTTATTATATTTTGAGTTGTTCCTGCTATGAAAGTGTTTTTATTTTCTCTGCATTCTTTCTAATTCTCGGTGTTGGCTCATTTAGGCCTGTAGCACGTGCAATATCACATGTTCTTTCATTTTGTTCAAAGTGTTTTAGAATTTCATATTTTTTTCTCTATGGACAGAGGCAGACTGGCCATAAGCCTTACTGGGGGAAACCCCGGTGGGCAGGAGGCCAGTGTGATTTTGGCCATAAACACTAGTATGAGGCCGCTACAAATTTTCCCCAGTAAGAATTTGTCTACCTCTGTCTATCCATATTGCTTTTCTTTTTCTCTCTGAATCTGTAGTATCTTCACCAGGACACTTCCTTTTCACACCTTTTAAGTATTTTACTCATTTTTATGGAATAAAGCACAATTACAAAACGAGGAGGCACGCTTCATACACATAAACAAAGCTGGCACGTATAGCAACTGAATAAACAACACCGTAAAGGCAGAAATGCTATTAACACCTCACTAGCTCACATTTTACTAAAGGGCATTTCTGGAGGTCACTACCATAAAAGAATAAAAACAATTTCCAATTGCTTTCCTGCTGGTGGAATCTGTTATAAACGGGTAGTAAACTCCATCTAATTGCATTTGTGATAATACTGATAGCTGGAATTGTGTCGGTTTTTTCGTTATTAGGGTGAAATGTGTTTCCCCTTCACTGATTAAAAAAAAAAAAAAAAAAAAAATACATTTTCAGAATCTTCTCTTCATCTCTATTGTGCTACATTCAGTTGGGGTGATTCCACATTGGACTGCCATTTCTTTTAAACACAAAGGCGAATTATGCATAAGCGAATTCAGTTCGTGTTATAAACGATATCGTTCCCCTATTTATAAATCGTGTATGATCGAATTCTTGTAGTGTAAACACATGTTATACGAGGACTGACTGTGTAATTAATTATTACAAAAGATGCAAATTTAAAAATAATAAACGATAAACACAAAGATGCTTAACAAATATATTTTTAAAACATAAAAATATAAAGGGTTACAAATAAACAAATTTTACATAAACTCAATCTTTCTGGCTTTTACGTCCACAGATTTGTTTAAAAGTTCAGAATAATCGATGCTTTCTGATATCTCTTTTTCTATAGGTATTACTAAACGATCTTGTGTCATTGTCATTCTCATGTTTTATGCAAATATTTGAGAACACGTAAAGGTTTTTTTTTTTTTTTTTTTATTATGAAAACCCCAAGCACAAGAGGTATTAGAACCTATAATACTTAGTACCGTGCTTGGGTTGGAGGTTGAGAAGATGAAAGAAGATATTTGTTGACATTAGACTTGAACTTCTGTAGACTGTAATTTTCAGGAAATACGTATGGAGGAAGGTTGTTCCAGGAAAAAGGCAGTTGAATGAATAAATGAGGAAGATGAAAAGTTGGTTCGGTGAGTTTGAAGTTGGACAGTAAATGGATGTTGACTGGTGGCGGCACATGTTTGGACTGTTTTGAAAGAGAGAGCGGGAATTATAGAAGCCAATTCAGAAGAACAGTGCCCAGGGAAGTATCTGTAGAAAAGGCATGCAGCAGAAACAGTAAATCTATGAGACAGTGAGTGGAGAGACTCTGTTAGAGAGGGGTCATCAATTAACCTAACTGCCCTCATCTGAATGGAATCTAGAAGCCTGAGAGAGGTTTTGGGGGGCAACGCCCCTGATGTGAGAACAATATTCCACAGTAGGGCAGATTTGCAATTTGTACAGAGTGAACAGTGGAAGAAAAGTAACGCTGAGAACGAACGAGAAAACCAAGTTTTTTAGATGCAGAGGAAGCAATATTTGTAATGTGCTTGTGCCAAGAGAGATTAGCAGTCAGGGTAATCCCCAAAAGAGATATGTCATCTTGCGTAGAAGTCGGTGTGTCACCAAAGATAAGCATAGGAGCAGAAGAATCCTTTTTTGTGAGATATAAGACAAGACTGAGTTTTAGAAGGATTGAAATCAACTAAGTGGTATTTTCCCCACTGGAGAATTACCTGGAGATCGGCATTTAAGGAATTGGTAGCAGATATTCGAGAAGTTGAAGCTGATTGAGCAGGGCAA
This sequence comes from Mastigoproctus giganteus, assembly GCF_048544385.1. Lineage (NCBI taxonomy): Eukaryota > Metazoa > Arthropoda > Arachnida > Uropygi > Thelyphonidae > Mastigoproctus > Mastigoproctus giganteus. Next base: position 140,529,041 of record NC_143580.1, read on the forward strand.
GGTGTCTCAAAATGGAAGGGAAAAGAAGAAAAGAAATCTCGCAGGTCACCCCATTTTGCATTATGCCAAACAATACGAGGTTGGGAATAGCCATGAGATAATGGCTGCATTGAAGAAGAGACAATCACCAAGTTGTGATCTGAGGTGCCTAAAGGACCACTCACTTCGACCGTGTACTTAGAAGGGTTGTTTGTGAGAAAAAGATCAAGCGAGTTGGCTGTATAGTTGGGATTGTTCGGTATCCTTGTAGTTAAATGAACAACCTGTGCAAGGTCATTAGTAACTGCAAAAGCCTCAGCATCTCAACCAGCTGGGTCAGTGTGGCTAGAAAATGGAAGCCAGCTGGAGTTGTGAACATTAAAATCAGAAAGGAAAATTACTTCACTGTTAGGAAAGTTGAACTGGAGAAAGTAAAGTTGCAAAGAGAGGAAGTTAAAGAGCTCCAAGTGATTAGTGGAATTGGGAGAACGGTAGAGACAACAGATGAATTTGGCACAATGAGGTAGAGAGATTTTAAGCCAGAGAATATCGAAAAGAGGAGATTCCAAATTACCAATTCTCTGACAGGGAATATTGGAATGGTCTTATGCACAAGTACCACCTTTGAGACGAAAGAAATCATATAGCGAATAATTTGGGCAACTGAGATGAGCAGTATTTGAATCAACCGATATCTGAGATTTTGTCAGAAAAAGTACATGGGGTTTGGCAGACTGCAAGTGGAAATGGACATCGTTGAGATTAGAATTGAGACAACGTATATTTGTGAAATGAACTAGGAAGTGTTTGGGAGGTTTAGATCTTTTCGCAGATAAGCTTACTCTGTTAGTTTGACAATTCATCATGTATTCAATAGTAAGAAAAATGTGGGGGCGAAATGCTGTATGAAGTAATGAAATTTATGGATATGGTGTACACATGGTAAGAATATACCCAGATCCTTGACATAAAGTGGCCTCGACAATGCCTCCTCCATACACACTACTCAGACTCCCTCTAGTCACTATCTGGCAGAGTAGAGGTAGCTAGATTATACACTAGCTCATCCGGAAGCCTCCTAAAGAGTTACCAATAGGTTTGGTCCGGTGTACTAACGGTCGGTCTACAAACACTGTTTTAGAGCTGTACTCTCCAAATCCATGGGTAATGAATATTAGTGGGAAAAGATAGATGCAATAATTTTTCGAATAGCTCTGGCTCATTAATATCTTTATGCTCACCATCTCTAAGCAATAGTTGTAAATCTATGCAGTTTGCAGAAATCATTTTTTGACATTTCTCCTAAGCTTTAAAATTATACAAAAATGAAACTTGCTGCAATGATCTTCCAATAACTCGAATCATTCTTTGACAGAAGCTATTTCTTTATTTAGAACAGTTAAATAAAATTCAGTCTTAAATTTGAGTGTGAGGTCCTGAATACAATCATGGTATGATTCATAATCGAAGTTTTTCTTTTTTTTCCCCCCCAGCTCTTAGAGCTTCTACATCTAAATTTGTATCAGTTCTTCAAACCTTGCATCAGAATGTTTTCCTACTAAAAAATCTTTTGCTTCTTTGAGGAGTCTTAAACATTCTATAAGATTTAAACATGAGTTCTGGAAAATCTTGCAAACCGCATTAAGTGTTTTAACCGTATCACAACCGAACATATAAATTTAAAAGTTATTATTTTTCTTGCTAGTGATGCTAAATGACGAGACACATCATCGATTTCATTATTTTATGACAACTCCAACAGTGTATCATGTATACCATCTGAATATATTGTAGTGGTTCAAGAGCAGCATGTGCGTCTTGACCAACGTGTTTCAGACAGAGGTTTTAAAGTTACTGATGGAACATGTTTTGGTAATGTACCCCACCTAGAATTAGAACCTGAAAAATATACATAAAGCTCTTGGATGGTATTAAATAAAGCTGTTCCTTCTGTTGAGGCCAATACAGAATCATTAATCATTAAATTTAATGAATGATTTGTGCAAGGAATGAAAAATGCACTTGGATTTAAATTATATTTGCCGCTGTACACCTAAATTTTTACCTTTCATGTTAGCCCCATTATCATACCCTTGCCTATGTAGATCACCCAAAGGTAAACCAAAACTTTCTAATTATTTTAATGTTGCTTCCTCTAGTTTCCAAACTGCTTGTATCAGATACTGCTATAAAACCCAGAAAATGCTCCCTAATTTCAAATTTATCGCTTTCTTTATTTAAAATAACAAATCTAATAATAATAGTCATCTGTTTGGTATGACTTTTATAATGTGTGCATTCTAAAATAATTGAGTAATGTTTGGCTTCTGTTGTTTTTTAAGATTTTAGTCTGTACCGATTTAGCTAGTAAATTAATTAGTTCATTTCGTGCTTTTCTAAGATAATGAGTATGTGTAGTATTGTTTTTTTATTTTTAGTAAATGTTCTGACATCAGGATGGAATAATTTATCAGACTTTCCTCGAAATGCTAGTGATTGACCTGCCAGAAATTGCACTATACTAATTAGTCTCTCTAAAACACCACGCCAATGCATTTTTCAGCATCGATTAATCTTTGGTTTTCACAATCTGTAGTTTTATCTGTTCGAAGATGCAACACTAAATCTTTCCAAATTTTAAAAGATTAATATGTTTTTTATTTTCTTTGTGCATTTCTAATGTACAAACTAGATTTTTCTATGTTGAAAAGCCTTTGCTTGGCCAAGGGCATTTAAAACATTTTTCCACAAAAATGGATCGTTAGAAATTTTAGTAGTAACACTATTAATAATTAGCGATACATCTTACACATGACATACTGCAGATTTGTTTTCTTTATTCGCACAAGTACGTAACTGAGAAGTTGATGATGAAGTGGGAACATCGGTTTCACAAGAAGTTTTATTTGTTGTAGAAATTTTCCTCAATATAAAGCAATCTATGGTGTTCGACTGTTTTTCATTCTGCTCATTTTTGAATTTTTTCCTTTTGATATTCTCCCAGCCATGCAGTTTTCTTTTCATGCTTCTACCCATTATTTTGTGGTAGGTACTTTTGGAAAAGTTTTGACCAGCTAACAAAAACAGAGATGTATTGTAAAATGCATTTTTGACAAAATTACACAAAAATAATATTGCAATTAATTAAATATGAAATTATGACAATTTCAAAATTATAAAATAAATCCATGGAAAAATTCAGTACAGTAAAAAAATAAAAGTTAATATATTTTTAAATGAAGGTTCTTCAGTAAACAAACAAACTAAAATGTAATATAATTTAGCACTAAATTTTTACAAATATGAAAATACTAAATGTAAGTAAAATGCAGTAATCTAAAATGTCCTCTGAAACACGTTTAAAATTAAGATTTTCCACTATTACAACATAGAAAAGTAAAGACCTTACCTTTAAATCAAAGAAGCCTGTTAATCACACTTTGCATGTTGATGAAAATATATTTGCTTCTTTGCAGATTCACTTAAGTGAAATGTTGTTGTTGTTATTTGGTTTTTAGGAGCATTAGCAACTAAAGCCATATTGCTCCAGGGATATGCGGTGGTCATTCCCTGACCTTTCCGCATCCTCCGTATTTGGTGGTGACTGGCTCGAACCCCAGTCTAATCAAGAAGCGTGTGCTACGCACTGCTGTTCCTTCCCACCTGGCTACGGAGGCGCCTTAAGTGAAATGAAATAATAAGTAATTTTCTTTTTTGAGATTATTACTATAATTAATACCACTCATATACCACATGAAATTAATAACATAGGTTATTCAACTAATTTCCTAAACCACTATACATTTAAGGTGACGTTTCAGACAGCTTACGGTGCCTCCGTAGCCAGGTGGGCAGGAGCAGCAGTGCGTAGCACATGCTTCTTGATTAGACCAGGGTTCGAGCCAGTGACCACCAAATACGGAGGATGTGGAAAGGTCAGGAAATGACTACCGCATATCCCTGGAGCAATATGGCCTTAGTTGCTAATGTTCCTAAAAACCAAAACAATAACGACAGACATCTTACGGATACCATCATCAGTTTTGTCATCATCAAAGGGTTACAAATTTGAATATATTATAGTTACGTATTAAGTTAATTAATTGTGAATTATAAGTCTCAAGTATTAAGTTTGAATTACCATTACAATAGAAAGCATATTAAATTAAGTGAAACCAAATAACTTGCCTGTATGCACATCGGGTAAGATTATTCTTACCCGATGTGCATACAGGCAAGGGGGTGCTGCTGCCAGTTAATTTATAGGTGAGGGATTTAATTATAGTAATAATCTTAACGGACCATTAGCCAGTGGAATGGTACCAAGTTTTCTACCCTGGATCCAGTGGTTCTTGCGTAATGGAAGCTTGGGGTGACTTTTGTTCTCATACTCCAAACATTAAGGTTGGTGTGCAGGCTGGTTCTGTGGGTCTGGAGGAGGTTGTGTGGGCCGTTCCTGGAGGAGCAGATATCTGGAACATTTCTGCCCCCCAACAGTATGGCCTGATGATGGATATCAGTAAGATGCCTGAAATGTCACCTTAAATCTATAGTGGTTTATGCAATTAGCTTAATAATCTATATTATTAATTTCATGTGATATATGAGTGATATTAATTATAGTAATTATCTTAATGGAAAACGACCACGTAATGTCGTTCCCTAACTATGTTTCTTTCTTAAATAATTGTCCTTAAACGCAAGAGGGTGAGTTGTGAACGTTTACTGTAATTAAATTTTAAACCTTCATACCTACACTTTTGATTGAATAATCAATGCCTACACTCAGCATTACAAGGGTGATTACCAGAATTTTATGGTCCAACTAACAGCACACCAGCATGTATTTCTGCACTCAATGTCGTTAAATAATTATGGATTACTGTATCTATTGTTGTGGTATATTTGTATAATTGAAGAGAGTAAAACTTAACAGTACAATAAATAAGAAAAGATATTTTGTATTTGGAATAGAGAGAGAAAGTGGAAATTTGATATCGAATATGAAATGTAAAACATTTTATTAATGGTGAGGCACCTATTTTTGGTGGTGGCTGTGGCGAGTGCCTCACTTGCGCATCTCTAGCACTGGCCCTGGCCTGATCATTCATAGTCTTCCATATTTGTTCTTCCTTCTAAAAATCTTTTATGCCATCCAAACACATGCAAGCTCTTGATAGTATCTTCTACATAAACTTGACTTAACTCATAACTTTAATTTGGTGTTTTCTTTAGGTTTGTTAAAAGTATATATATATTTTTATTTTTTTTCCCCTATCATTTTTCCAGCAAACTGCAAAAACACAAGTAATAAAAACCTCTCTCACTGAAGAGTGAATGAGTGCATTGGAATGTGACTTTAGCATTAGTAGAGGCATATGATGCAAGAAAGCAAGCTTATGCAGCATCAGACAAAAAAAAAAAAAAAAAAAAAAACCACTTTCATTTCATCCCTCCATTCGTTCGAAATACCTGTCCAGCTGAGCCTTAAATTTATTTAGGCTATCAACTTCCACAACAAGGGATGGAAGTCTGTTCCACCAACCAACTACCCACTGGCTAAAGGCAAATTTCCGCACATCTATCCTGCATCTGTCTTTCCTCAATCTGAATTTATGCCCTCTCAGGTGATTATTCTGAGCAAGAGGAAGAATCCCATCAGCATTGAGCATGCTCAAACCATTCAAGGCTTTATACACCTCTATCAGATTACCTCGCCCCTGCCTAGTCTCCAGACACTGTAATTTGCAAAACTTAAGCCTTTCTTCGTAAGAGCAACCCTTTGTTCCCTTCACTAACTTGTTGCCCTTCTCTGTACTCATTCCAGCAGCTCTACATCCTTCTTGAAATGAGGCCTTCAAGGTGTGGCCTGACCATTGCCTTATACAAGGGGATAATTACCTCCTTATCCCTGCTACAAAAATTCCTATATATCATTGACAACACACCATGAGCTACTCTTGCAGCCCGTCTGCACTGCTCAGAGAACTTCATATCTGCCTGCACAATTACCCCCAGGTCCTTTTCATTCTCTACCACTGTCAGTGTAGTACCACAGAGTTGATACGTTTCTCTGGGGTTGCTGTTTCCCGTATGTAGTACTTTACATTTGTCAATGTTAAACTTCATTTACCACCTCTCAGCCCATCTTCTCAACCTTTCTCCTTTTGCAGCAGCATAGCGTCAGTAGTGTCCTTAACAACCCTGCCAACCTTTGTATCGTCTGCAAACTTGGACATTAAGCTTGATATGCCATCATCAATATCATTTATAAATACAGAAAACAATAATGGACCCAACACTGAACCTTGAGGGACTCCACTAATAACATTAATCCACGATGAGCAGTGGCTATTGATTACCACCCTCTGTCTTCTCCCCCTCAACCATCCCTTTATCCATAGCAGCAATTTGCCTCCAATGCCACACTGCTCCAATTTGTGCAGCAGTCTTCCATGTGCAACAGTATCAAAAGCATTTCTAAGATCCAAATATATAATATCAAAGTTATTCCCTGCATCCAGTTCTTTTGTGACTGCATCATAGTATCCAATCAAATTGGTCAGGCAAGGCTTTCCCTTAACAAAACCATGCTGTGTCCGAGCTATATCTGAAGTCTTGTCTAGATCATCCTGCAGTGCTTCTTTAACTAGTGCCTCCATTAATTTTCCTGGAACAGAAGTTAAACTCACAGGTCTATAATTACTTGTGTTAGCCTTTGATCCTACTTTGTGAATTGGGGATCCTTCCCAAACTGCATGTCAAGGTGAAGCATTATGTCCTAATTGTAGATCCAAGGAGCACAACCAATATGATAGTGCTATTGCAATTCTTTGTTGCAGTAGTACTATTGCAACTAGGGACTTGGCTGACAAATAGGGAGAGGTTTTTGAGGTTGACTGCTATGGCTTTGTTTCAAAGGTAGCTGTGTGTGCAGTCTTATTATTTAATAGCTACACCTCGTAACATGTTTCCACCTTTTGAGCCATTGAACTCAAGACCAGAGACAACTGACACTGAACATAACTTTTCTCAGCCCAAGAGGTTGAAAACAAGCTATCAAGAGGAGATATCATCCCACCTGTTAGTGCAAATTTGCACTAACAGGTCAGCCTCTGAGTAAATTATCATTTTTTGTGCAGAAATGTATTGAGTCTATTGCAGGTTCACTGAAAACAGAAAGATTTATTCCAGTCTGGCAATCTCCTGGTAGAGAGACCACTCAATCCCAGCATTCTTTAAAGCTTTTAAAGCTGACAGTCCTTGGCAGACACCTAGTAAAAGTTGTTCTGCATGCCACTTTAAATTGCTCAAAGGGAGTAATAACAGAATGGGATTTATTAACTGTATCAGAGGAGGATATGGTGTAAGAGTGAACAAAGAGTCATGCAGTCAAGGAGAATCATGACTCAAAGATGGTAGTCTTGTTCTGACGAAGAGCAATATTCTCACATTTAGGTATCCAAACTTACTGAAATCTGTCAAAACAGGCTATCTGCACTGCTGTGTCTGATCTTGTATCCCAAACCCAATATGATGCTAAAGTGCCAAAAATCGACCATTCCCAAACTGCATGTCAAGGTGAAGCACTATGTCCTAATTGTAGATCCAAGGAGCACAACCAATCTGATAGTACTATTGCAACTCTTTGTTGGCCAGATTGTAAGGGTAACCATTTGCTGTTTTCCAAAACAGATGAACTATGGAAGTGAAGGAAAAAAATCTATTAAATATATAATGTGAAGAAGGAATTCATATTCAGAAGTGAGAAGAAAAATAATTTCCTACTCTGTATAGTAGACTCTCGATTTAACGGGGTAGATGTTAAAAAAATATTCCTGGATAATCGATTTTCTGGTTAATCCAAAAATACAGTAAGTCCCCGACATATGTAAGGGATACGTTCCAGGACTTCTTACATAAGTCGAGACTTGTGTAACTCGAGAATGACTAGTAAGATATTGCTGCTATATCCCTGATATGCCAAAATTACAAAAACCGCATAATATCACCAGAAGAATGAAGAAAATTATTTATATATTTTTAATTAGTTCAATTAAAAACTTTATCTGGGGACAGCGGTTAAGTAGCCGGAGTGGCACATAAGAAAAGAAAACATAAAAGGAAAAAAAAAAAAAAAAACGCATGTTATTGTTCTGTAAAAACTGGTATGTATTTTGTAGCCTTGGTTATTATTATAGTTGACCTTCATTGGTGCTGACTGCTTCTCGTATTCTGTCTTTCTCCTTTATTGTGTTCATTTGCCACTGACAAATCTGAATTCCGTGCGATACTTATTAATGTTTGGCCATTTTCATACATCCTTATTATTTTAATTTTCTGATCCAACTTGATCGCTTTCCTTTTCTTGATAGACTTACTAGTACCTCTGTCACTTATTCTCTTAGTCGACACCATAACAGTCAAAATGAAATTTGCTGAAAAGAACTTCACAGAAGTAAGGCAAAAACTCAGTATTATCACCCCACACTTGCTCATGTTTTACTAAAACACATTTCTGGAGGTCACTGTCATAAAACAATAAAAACAATTTGCACTTTCCGAGTTACTGGGCTTTTCTGCTAGTGCAATTAATCATAAATGGATAGTAAGCTCGATCTTATTGCATTTGGGATAATACCGATAGCTGGAATTCTGTGAGTTGTTACATTATGGTGAAATGTGTGTCCCCTTCACTTGAAATCTTTAGTCATATAAAAAATTATAAATAACGTAATCTTAGTCTGAAGCTATGTAAGTCGGGGACTTGCTGTATCAAAAAATGTTCAGCAACCTACGTAAAAAGTATGGCAATAGATAAAGAGCTTACCACGCACTACTTGCATGTCCAATATGATGCTTCCCTTTACTTTTTACACTGTCGTTTATGGTTTGTTCACCAACATTATAATGGTTCTTTAGAGATTTAACCAGTGCACCGTTTTCAAACTTTTGAATAATTTCAAGTTTCTGTTTAAATGAAAGCACTCTTGCGTTTGCCTATCATTTTCGTGATTTTCTAAACAAAAAAGGAAAAAGAAAAAAAAGTTATCATAAAAAAAAATTCTGACATCCCTGACATGCATAACAAACAAAATTTGTTCTTTTGCGGTGTGATGGAACGCAACAATCGACGCAATGCACTAAAACAAACTAAACATTTGGGGGTTTTTTTGAGCGGCGTGAAGACAGTGGGGCAGTTTGCAAGATATAATAGGCACACTAATCTAATGACTTATAATGCCACTTCTTGTTGCTTATTTACGACTTGCAAACATCTGTTTATCCCTATTCTATTTATTACTTGAATTTTATGATTTCTGGTTGTTTTTTTTTTTTTTTTTTTTCTTCAATTCGGAATTTTGAAGTGTCCCAGTTAATCTGCTTCCCTGTTATTCCGATACCGATAAATTGAGTCTGCTGTATTTTGAAAAACATTCACTGATGTTTTCTCAGAAAAGGATATTTCTGAATCATTTTCTAATGCTGATTTAAAAAAAAATTACTTCCATTTGTTTCTATCCTGTTAGGTTTCTTTAAAAATCATGAAAGAAAATTTGATTTTTGATAAATTTTTTATCAATTTTGGCAGAATTTGTGCACTGAAATTATAACAAAATGCTACTTTTACAAGACTTTTATATTTAAATATACATTGTAAATACTTTAAAAAGGCCAATGTGTGGTAAAAAGTCCACTAAACACTCGCCTCTCATTTTAAAAACTGATCTATGATGGTCAATTTTTGTTTCATTGATTTTCTTGCAAATCCTTCTACTTTACAGTACCTCTTTAGCATCCAGCAATAGTCAGCCATCCTGTTGACATTCCACCTCCATTGGTACCTCATCCCCATGTCTTTAATATTGTGGTGAAACCTCTTACACTGTTCTTCACTAACACTTCCTAGATTTTCTGGGAAGTAGCTGATGCAGAAGTGTAAAAAATGTAACTTGACACTCACATTGCAACCACGTCTTCTTGAAGTTTGCATATTTTAAACTTTATTCTCAGCTGTATTTGCAACATATTTTCAACTTTATTCTTATAGTCTGAATCAGTGATTCTCAACTTGTGTGCCACAAGATTAGGGGAAACACCATAGAGTTCAGTGGCAATTATTATTTAGGTGTGCCGTGAATATGTGTTTTTTAACTTCAGGTGTGACTTGAGTAACAAAAGGTTGGTAACCACTGGTCTGAATCCTTCATGTTCCCTAAGAAGTTCCCAACAACGTTCCTGATTTTCTCTTTTAGTCATAGTTCTTTCAAAATCTTGGTCCCTCATCAGTTTGTGAATTTGAGGTTCAACAAAAATACCTAGTTTTAGCTTCTCATGGGTGATCAATGGGAATTTAGTACAAAGATAGTTGAAGCAAGTACAAATAGAAGCAGGGACCTTCCTAGAGTAAAACTTTCACTAACTGTTTCATCAAACCCAGTTTGACATGCAAAAGTGGAAGGAGGTCAGTTAGGGCTCTGCCAGCCAGTGGTTTATATACTATGTTCTTTGATCCCATCAACAAACTGCCCTCTTTGGTTAGATCTTGACATTCCAATGCTTACTCCTTGCCTGACTGTCCCACTCACACAAAAAAGCCAGGCATTTTTGTATAGCTAGATTGATGTCCAAGTAACATGCCAGTCACTTTAAAGGCAGCACAGACAAACCAACCATGTCCTTTATACTTAATATTTGTCAATAACTTCTTCAAGTTCTCATATGTTTCTTTCGAATGCACAGAGTGAGCTATTGGAATTGACCCATATTTATTTCCATTGTGGAGCAGTGCATCTTTGAGACTCCTCTTTGATGAGTCAATAAAAAGTCTTCACTGTCAAGGATTGTTTCCTAAATAATTCATTGTATTACTACAAAAAAAAACATGGAATCGTCCTCAGAAAAGTAGGAGACTAGTTCTCATTCTGTGCTTGAACCATGAGAAAAATGTCTCGTGCTAGAAAATTTTTGTCTTGAGTCTAGAACCAAGGTCTGCAAATTCCTTTGGTAAATTTAAATCTCTTACCAGATCATTGAGTTCATGCTGTGAAAACATTTGAGGCTGGTCTCAATGTGTCCAGATGTGTAGGCTTCACTCTCTGCTGCTACATTCTCCAATATAAGTGAATTGCATGGGATCAGCAGGTAATTTCCATGTGGAGGAACTGGTCTATGATAGATGGAATATTAGGATTTCAAGTTCAAAGTTCAAAGTATTTTATTAAAGTTTTGGGGGCTCCAAGGTTTTTCCTATCTGCCGCTAAAAGGTAACAGTATACATAGTGTACAATTTAAAGCACCTATATACAGTGATGATACATAAAGGCTATTTACAATGATGACATAAAGACTATTTACAATGGTAATGATACAAAATAAACACTGGACTTCAGAGACCAGCAGACTGATTTGTACATCAGGTAAGAGAATCCAAAAATGGAAACAGTCTACAAACAAGCCAAAGTGATCAGTCCCCAACAACCAGCTATTCAAAAGAATAGTTACATTTCTGGTTTCCAAAAGGGCCTTTAGGAAGGGCCATAAACTCTTCCATCTAAAATTTCAAAAAAACGCAGTAAAATCTTTCTGACCAGCTGACATGTGGTAGTATTTTTCTGTCAATTAACATTAATTTAATTTTACTGAACCTCAGGAGTAAGAATTCTTTTCCTCCGTTTAAACATTTTCTCCGCATAGATGGAGAAGGCAGCATAAAACTCAGGACAGGTAAATAATCTTGGCAGTTCAGAGCAATCGAATACTTTTGTGAGATGTTGAAAGTCCTGTTGAAAATACAGAGGACAATGAAAGACGAGGTGCTCAACAGTTTCTTGAGCACCACAACTGCAGAGAAGAGTGTTACTTAATCCGAATGAGAAAAATTTAGAGTTAAAACTGCCATGACCAGTATATAGAAAAGTAACATAAAAGCCAGGATTGAACCAGTCCATTTTCTTATCATAATCAGCAACCTCAGGAAAATACCTAAAGGTCTCCCTACCCAAGTTAGAAGTAGACCATGTATTTTGCCATACTCTACAACATTCATTTCTCATTCTTTTAATGTCTACATTTTCTTGTAAGTCAGTATTATAAGTAAAACCATTTACAACTGCAGGAACATTTTTTCTTCTACAATATAAAAGATAGTGTAACATTACTTCATATTGGGTTGGCAATCGATGACTGAGGACCTGGAGAGTAGCTGTGGAGACAGTTCAACAAGTTCTGCTTACAGCGAGAAGAAAAAATCTTTGTGCACTAGTAAGATATTTTTGAACAAGGGAATTACCAATTCTATATCCCCAGGCCCCAGCCGCATAACACACAATGGGTATAAATATACAAGAGTAGTATAATTTAATAGATTTTCTTTACATCAAAAGTACTCTTGGTAATTTTAATAATTTTATAGGCTATAGCTTTTATTTTCTGAAGTACATATTTTGCATGATAATTAAAATTAAGATGGTCATCCAATTAAATTCCTAAGTATTTATGCTGCCTATTACACCTAATAATTTCTCCATTTAGCTTTAATAACAGGTGGTCCATTCACGTCAAGAAAGCCCTTTAGCAACATTGGTTTTGTTTTATTAGTCGAGATTTGAAGTTTGTGTGTTTGACACCAGATATTCAAGTCCTCGAACTGCATTTGCTCTGTGCTCAAGCTTCTGGCTGGAATTACCAAAATTCAGAATAACAAGATTGTCTGCATAAGCGAGCTGAAGGATGTCATCATGAACAGCTGAAAGCCACCCATCAAGGACCATGTTCCAGCACACAGGGCCAAGAACAGAGCCCGAGGGCAATCCCTGGTTACAGATCTTGTGACAGAACAAAAACCTGAAGTTACTGTGATGCTGTGAGAATCAAAATAATTTAGATGGAGGCGGTAAATGGGAGCAGAGACCCTGGCCTCTCTGGACCTTGTCAGGACACTCAGCTACCAAATGGCGCTGAATGCCCCTTTGAAGTCAACAAAGAGACTGAGGACATATTTAGAAGTGGAATTTTGAACAGTATTCAGACCCTGACAGATAGCATCAACAGAAGACCTTCCATAGGTAAAGCCAAATTGAAGTGTGGAACTTAGATTTCTATCTAAATAGTAATTTAGAAAACGAGAGACAATTTTTCTAGGACTTTAGGGCACTAGAGCAATGGGCCTGTAAGAGGCCGGATCATTGGAGGGTTTGTCAAAGGACTTAAGCAGAAGTTTAAATCTAGCCTGTTTCCAAGGCAACAGGAATAACCCCAAAGATAGACAAGCATTCATAAGATTTAATATTATTAATGGGCAATTTTTCCAAAATCTTTTAAGAACAGAAATCTCAAGGCGATCCTGTCCAGGACATCCATCCCGTAAGGTTGAGATATCAGATTCCAGCTCAAAAGCCGAAAATGGAGCCTTGGCGCGGGGCCCTTGGTATGATAAATGATCTAATCTCATTGTAGTTGGGATGGTGTTTTCACAGAAGGCAGTGTCCTCGTGGAGGAACCCATACAAAATGGCATTAATTGACAAGATCCAGTCCAGGGTTTCATTACCATTCGCAGTAATAGATGAGAAAACATCTCCAGGATGAATATTTTGTAACAAGTTTGTAGGGTAATCCCCACGGATCTTCATTTATGTTGAACTTCATTTATCTGAACAAACCTTGCCCAGGCGAGTTTTTTCTCTTGTTAGATGTTATTGAAATAACTCCTTCTATTGGATTTATACATCTCATCAAGTCTGTCAATCTCAGCCCTGGGTCTGTTAGCTCTCTTTGCTCTCTGAAAATTACGACGAGCATTTTGTAAGTTTCTTCTGAGAATAGTGAGATTTGGGGTCCACCATAGAACACAGTTCATTTTTCGTTTTTTCTTTTTTAGAGTGGCTCACAGACCGTGTTTAGAATCTCTTGGACCCTGGTAACCTGCATATCAGCAGGAAGAGAGCCAAACTGGATGATTATTTCTTCAGAAACAAGCTCACTTATCTTTACATCAAAGCTATTCCAATCAACATGTTTTGTTTTAAACACAGGAAATCAAAACAGCACCTGATAGCCCTAGGATTGTTGCTATGACTGATCATAAAGGTGATGACATTGTGTTCACTCAAGCACCACGATATATGGCTAAGCCAGCTGGAAATGCCATTACCAAGAGCAGAGTTTGAAAGGGTAATGTCAATATAGGATTGACCAAGAGAAGAAACGAAAGTTGGCGTATGTCCTGGGGTATTCCACAGAGTGAGATTACTAGACTGTATAAGCTCTTTCAAGAACTCCCCCTTGGAATCTGTAGTAGGCTAATCCAAAGTGGAGAGTGGGCATTAGCATCCATCATAAAAATGATGGAAAACCAGACAGATGGATCAGAACGTCTTCCATATAATTTAGAAATGGCTCAATGGCCTGTCCGGCCTGACTGCATTGAGCATATGAGATGACATAAATTTTTCCGAAAGAGCCTTTAAAAGGATGCACATGTGGCATGAGTGGAGTGAAGACTCAAAATTTTTGTTACAGTAATGTGGGGGTCAGCAACCACCAGGGCAACCCAGACCCTGGGCAACCCAGACAATCGCATTCCCCTGATCACTGACTGTAACAGGTTTGAGGAAATAATGTGACAGCTGAGAGGGGGAGGCCCTTGACCACACCGTTATAGGAATATAATTCTTGTAAACCTAGAAGTTGAAGTTTGTGTTGGATCATTAACTTAGAAAGATAAAGATTGTTGACAGTTTAGCTGTAAAGTATGAACACAAGACACTTCAGTTAGGTAAAGTCAGTTCGAATTTTTGTTAGCTCTTGGGCTTTCACAAATTCAGGACACTTAACGTCCTTGAAGGACATTAAGTTTCCTTGAAGGAATATTAGGATACACAATATCCTTTACTCTTTGCATTGTATCTCTCAATATTAACTGAGCAAAAGTAACAGTCATCACAGTTGTTTGTACGCTCCTGCCAAATCATGGGAATTGCAAATGGCATAGCCTTCTTTTTACTCTTTTTTTTTTTTCACAATCTCAGTGAACACAATTTCAGCAAACTCTTCTTCACCGAAATTCATTCTAAAATAAGCACAGTACACATTTTTTACAAATTCTGTAATATCTTGTCTTTGCTTGAGGACTACATAACTTCTGCAAATATGTATAACAAAATAAGTTTGCTTTGTTCAGACTCATTGACATGATAACTTCAAAAATAAACTTAGCTCACACCGATAAACACTGCTGCACAGACCTCTTGAGTTCAAGAAACAAATGACTGACTGCAGTGTCACCAGTGCGTGAAGATTTAGCTTACAAATTTCAAGCATTTACACCTAACTTAATACATTCAGTAATACAGCTCATGACATCAACTTTAGTGATTTGTGAAAAATACTAATAACATATCTGAAATCAGATTAAAAAAAACTTGAGTTAAAAACAGCTATTAATTTACCAAAACCAAGTCAAAGCATACATATTAGTATTAACATTAGTAGTGACATATGATGCAAGAAACCAAGCTTATACAGCATAAGCCAAAAAAAAACCAAAAAAAAAAAAAACCAGTTATAGTGGTAATTATGGCCATTACTGGCTTCACCAGTTGTACATTGCAAAAGGCACTGCTAGAAATTGCCATAGCTGCCTAAAATTTTCAATCAGTAGGTGTTCAAACAGATGTATAATTTCCTTCACACCTATTGCTAATCAGGAACTAATATTGCTCTCTAATTCCTTGCTGGAAAAGCCAGTAATACCCCTATTTTTTATTTATTTTTTTTTTTATGAAACCCCCAAACACGAGAAGTATTAGAACCTATAGTACAAAGAAGTTCAGACTTGAACTTCTGTAGACTAATTTTCAGGAAATATATAAGAAGGAAGGTTGTTCCAGAAAACTGCAGTTGAATGAATAAACGAGGAAGATGAAAAGTTGGTTCTGTGAGTTTGAAGTGGGGCAGTAAATGGATGTTGGCTGGCAGTGGCATATGTTCGGACTGTTTTGAAAGAGTGAGCAGGAATTATGGAAGCCAATTCAGAAGAACAGTGCCCATGGAAGTATCTGTAGAAAAGGCATGCAGCAGAAACAGTACGTCTATGAGACAGCGAGTGGAGAGACTCTGTTAGAGATGAGTCATTAATTAACTTAACTGCCCTCTTCTGATTGGAATCTAGAAACCTGAGAGAGGTTTTGGGGGCACCACCCCATATGTGGGAACAATATTCCATGGTAAGGCGGATTTGCGATTTGTACAGAGTGAACAATTGTTTGGAAGAAATGTAATGCCAAGAGCAAAAGAGAAAACCAAGTTTTTTAAATGCAGAGGAAACAATATTTGTAATGTGCTTGTGCCAAGAGAGATTAGAAGTCAGAGTAATCCCCAAAAGAGATGTCATCTTGCCTAGAAATCGGAAGGTCACTAAAGATAAGCATAGGAGCAGAAGAATCCTTTTTGAAAAATATAAGACAAGACTGAGTTTTAGAAGGAATGAAATCAACTAAGTTGTCTTTTTACCACTGGAGAATTACCTGGAGATCGGCATTTAAGGATGTGGTAGTGGATATTCAAGAAGTTGAAGCTGATTGAGCAGGGCAAGGTTTCTCAAAATGGAAAGTGGATTGCAATGTGCTATCATCGGCAAAACTATGGATAGGATTTCCAGTCAGTGGAAGAAGGTCATTAATATACAAGAGGAAAAGAACTGAACCTTGGGGGACACCAGCATTAGTGAAGAAATTAGAAGACAGAGAGTCATCTACCATTAACCCCAGTGAGCGATCAGAGAGAAAACTGAATAACCAATTACAAAAAACAGTTGGCAAACCATAAGATAGAAGCTTGTTTAAAAGACCTTTATGCCAAACACGATCGAAAGCCTTTGAGATGTCGAGCAACTGCTTGTTTCACTGAACTTTTCCATTAAATTTGCCCATAAATGGGTGAAATATGCCAGAATATCACCAGTGGATCGACACTGACGGAAACCATACTGGCGATCGTTGATCAGATGGAATGTGCCTAGGTAGTTGAAGAGTTGGCGGTTAATTGATTTCTCCATTACTTTAGAAAGAGTAGAAGCAATTGCAATGGGACGATAATTGAATGGGAGGGATTTGTCCCCTTTTTTAGGAACTGGCTGGATATGAGCAAATTTCCGAGCAGAAGGAAAAACACCTTTGGAATAAGAAAGCGAAAAAATGCGGCAAAGAGCAGGATTAAGTTCAGCAGCACAGGTTTTGAGAATAAGTGGAGAAATACCATCAGGACCTGGAGCTTTCTTAGCATCAAGATTCGTCAAAATGCTTTTGACGGAAGACCATAGGAGGCATTGAATGGAGCGTGTTGGGAATGGTTGGAGTTGTTTTACCAAGATCATTAATATATGAGTTGGAAGAAAAATGGTATGCTAGCAGGTCAGCTTTATCGTTGGCCGAAGTGACAACAGAACCATCTGGTTTTGAGAGAGGTGGGAGCAGAGATGGTCAAAAGTTGCGGCCAATAGCTTTGGCAAGAGACCAGAATGCTTGGCTACCATTAGGGCAAGAAGCAAGTTTTCTACTCTTAGCCTGTTCAAACTCTTCTTTGGATTGATTAATAACTGCTTTACAATTGTTGCAAGCTTTGGTGTAGGCCTCCACAGCTGAATGGTCAGGAGCGGGAGTGCAGTAGCAGACGCTCTTTGAGTAGACAGGGGTTCAAGCTCTTGACTGCTAAATACAGTTGATCTGCCAACCCACACTGGACCAGTGTGGCAGATTATGGTCTATTTTCCTCAGCATGAATTGTTGAGCCTGCAGTGGGTTGATAATGGCTGCAGTTTACCCTTTTTTCTTTTTTTTTTTTTTTTTGTGTAGGCTGAAAATGAAACTGAAGAATTGGAAACAAGCCAATTACGATATGCAACATTCTTCTCCTGAACAACCTTAGCACATTTATTGGAAAACCAAGGTTTAGGTAAAGGATGAGATTTTAAAGTGAAGTGTGGGATAAAGGATTCCATTCCTATAAGAATAATTTCACTGACACGATCTGAGCAACATTGACATCAGAAATAGTTCGACCAAGGAAAAGAAGAAAAAAAATCTCGCAGGTCATTTCCATTTTGCATTCTTGTAATGCCAAACAATATGAGGTTGGAAATAGCCATGAGATAAAGGCTCCATTGAAGAAGAGGCAATCACTAAGTTGTGATCTGAGGTGCCTAAAGGACTACTCACTTTGACCGTGTACTTAGAAGGGTTGTTTGTGAGAAAAAGAGCAAGCGTGTTGGCTGTATGGTTATTATGATTGTCCTATATACTTGTAGGTAAATGAACAATCTGTTCAAGGTCATTAATAATTGCAAAAGCCTCAGCATCTTGTGACCAGCTGGGTCGGTGTGACTAGAAAATGGAAGCTAGCTGGAGTTGTGAACATTCAAATCCCCAAGGAAAATTATCTCACTGTTAGGAAAGATGGACTGGAGAAAGTCAAGTTGCAAAGAGAGGAAGTCAAAGAACTCCAAAATGATTAGTGGAGTTGGGAAAATGGTAGAGACAACAGATGAAATTGACAGAATGAGGTAGAGAGATTTTAAGCTAGGGAAGATCGAAAAGAGGAGATTCCAAATTACCAATTCTCTGACAGGGAATATCGAAATGGACATATGCACAGGTACGCCTTTGAGGCGAAAGGAATCATAGAGCGAATAATTTGGGAAACTGAGATGAGCAGTAGTTGAATCAACCGATAACTGAGATTCTGTCAGAAAAATACATGGGGTTTGGCAGACTGCAAGTGGAAATGGACATCATTGAGTTGTAATTACCATTACAGCTGATTTTCCTCCAAAGAGTGCAAAATCAAAGTTTACAGAAGCCATTAAACCACAACCATCACACTCCATTGGATTGGATATTGATGAACAGAAAGATCCAGACAATGGAATTTTAGAACTCCATGCAAACAATGAGATGGACATAACACACCCCCTTTTTTTTTCTAATAAAAGATGAAACAGAAATATATCAGTACAAGCATTTCGCAAACTAAATGCAGACAGAATCAAAAACAATCCATAAAACCAAATAATGGAATGTAGAGGCTTTTATGATACAAAAGACGATTTACATGATCCCATCAATTGATATGCTGCTCCAGCAGGCATATCTTTGCAGGAAACTTACTTAAATTCACAAGTATGTCCTACATTTAAAATTATACTATCTTTATCCGAGATAGGAGTATCAATTTTCCGACCTGTGGACAGGTTGCAATTCTTGTTAGAAAAAATATTCCATCTGAACATGTTTCTCTTTAGAGTCATTTAGAAGTAGTACAAGTGTGCATTGTATTTGGTATCACACTTAAAGCAGCTTTTATATATATTCCTCCTCATTTCTCTTTTTGAAATGAGCCATTAGATTTTCTGGATCAGTTGAGAATGAAATCTAACAAGCTAGAAAATCTCTTAGATTTTCTAGATTGTTAGAAGTTCTATTAGATTTTCTATATCATTAGATAGCAGTACTTCTATCTCCATTTTACTTATTCAGGGATCTGTGCTCATGTACTGTGGGGATGTCCAACAATTAACAGGAGAGATAAGCTAATAGAATTCCTGGTTAATGCTTATCAACTAACCCTGTTGAACACTGGTGAGCTTACTTATATCATTTTTCTACAGGACCCATGATTACCATAGACCTTTCAGTCTGTTCTATCATATATACTAATATGGAGTGGTCAGTTCTCGATGAACCACCAAACAGTGACCCCTTACTGATTCTCTTCAAGTTCTAAACACAGGTAAACTTGCCTTCATTGTGTTGCCCTACTTGGAGGAAATTTCATGGGGCACACTGGAATGAATATGCTACTCGCTTTCACTTTAATGATATTGTCCAATCCCAGCCCATAGATAATGTTACTGAACATATTACTAACCAAATTTGAGAAGCTTCTGCTTTCCTAATACCAAAATATTTTCCAGGGAAATGTAAATGCAGCAATTATTGGTGGATTCAGCAATATACATATACTAAACAGGAAAAAAAAATAGTGGTTAAAATTTGTTTTGCAAATTCCCTGCTAGTAATTTCATCAGCTTTAAATAACTGAAAGCCACATTCTGCCAAGTACAGAGAAAAGCAAAGAAAGATGCCTGGATTAGTTTTGCTTCAACCATAAACAAGTACATGGACATTACACTTATCTAGAGGAAAATTCTGACATTTAACAGCAAATATGTGTAATCCCCCTGCCTCTCTACTAAACTGGAAGGGGGTAGGAATTGGCCTCACTGGTAGAAATAGTGAACTCTTTGGCTGAATCATTTGCTGGTATAATGGCATTATCTGTTTACAACCCAATCTTTTGACAAATTAAGGCAGGTTCAGAACAACATAACATCAGTTTCTCTGCTTTGGTTCCTCTCTTGTACAACCTTCCATTTATATCAACAGAACTTTTAGAATCTCTCAGTAAAACATCTAGTAGTGCTGCTAGTCCAGATGGAGTCTACTATATAATGTTTAAACAACAGAGCAAAAAACTGTTAAAATTGTACAATCAAATATTTTTAGAAAATACTTACCCGAACTCCTGGCATTGCTCAATTGTTCTGGCCTTCCTGAAGACTCGAAAGGATAACACCTTTCCACACAGTTATATGCCAGTTTCACTTATTAGCTCTGTAGGCAAAGCCTGGGAAAAAAATGTTCACAAGCAACTGACATGGTTCTTGAAAATAAAATTTGCTAAACAGTAATCAGTATGGGTTTTCGAAGAATTGGTCTGCATGATTTCATGAGGAAACAACATCTGGTCATGTTTAATCTTGACTTAGTGATTATGGTGTTCTGCAAGATTGCCATTCTTTTGGTTCAGTCACCCCAATTTATACATTTCTTAAGCCACAGAATGTTTCAGGTTACTTATCTGAGCAATTTATCCAAATCGTTTGACCAAGAGGAGGGTGTGCTACAGAGTTCCATCTTCAGTGCAATGGTGCCTCCGTAGCCAGGTGGGCAGGAGCAGCAGTGTGTAGCGCACGCTTCTTGATTAGACTGGGGTTTGAGCCCGTGACCACCAAATACGGAGGATGCGGAAATGTCAGGGAATGATCACCGCATATCCCCGGAGCAATATGGCCTTAGTTGCTAATGCTCCTAAAAACCAAATAATAACAACCTCAGTGCAACATTATTTGCCCTAAGAGTTACAAATATGACATGGGGAAATTCCAAATACAGTTGAATTGTACATGTTTGCTAGGATCTCAGTATATCTTGTTACTTACGAACTATGAATGCCACTGAAAATCAACTTTCTATAGCCAAAATAGAATTGTGGGCTCTATGGAATGGCCATTCCCTAGCAGAAAATAAATCTACTGTACTACACTTCCTGTAAAAAAACATGAACTACACCCAGATCCAGAAATATATTTAAAAAAGAATCTTGATTCCTCTTACTAACAACTATGGTTTATTGGGCTTATATTTAGAGAGTTTTGCTATTCATATAGCTTATTTTTGGATGGTTTGTTTAAAAAAATTGAACATCCCAAGAACTATATCCATTATTATGTCTTGTAGAAACTAACTCTTACACCTCTATAGAACCTTAATTCAGTCCTGTGTGGATTATGGATCATCTTTCTCTGATTTTAAGGGAAAAGTTTTTTTATTATGTCTCAATACTATTCAGCATAGGACTCTTAGGACAGCCGTGAGAGCTTTTAGAATGTCTCCAGTCCACAGCCTGCATATTGTGGAAAATGAATCCCCTCTCCATTTCAGGAGAGAAACCTTGCTGTGCAACTATGTGGTAAACATTAAAAGTACATCCAACCTGACTCCAGTCCACAGCCTGCATTGGCAATTTTCAGGAACTGTTACCAGTTATACATGCATAGTTGGGACATAGACTTCCAGAATACCTTCCAAAATGTTGCTACTCTGGAACCTCACAACTGCTAAAACTCACAGATTTTACTATCTGTACAATGACTCCAAAGCAGATATAACTGTAGATGCTGCAGCAGTTTTTTCCCACCTTATGAGTAGCTGTGTCACTCTCTACAGAATGCAGACTATATATCTATACTGCAGAGTTGTACTTGATAAAACTATCCCTAGATAACATAAGGAATTGCCATTTCAACCAGACTCTCATTTATACAGACTACTCATTTATATAAGTGCAGTGATTACCATTCAGTCTACTCTTTTCTCTTGCAGCCCATCCTGAAACAGTTCTGATCTAGGTTGTCACTATCAAAAACTTGCAACCACTTCGTCACCCTCTGCTGGACTTGATATCATGTTGACATTCCAGGGAATGAACGTGCTGATTGTGCTACTAAATGTCCCAACGCCAGACTTTTGTGTCACTTGGAAGTGTCCTATTGATTACAAATCCATTATTAAAATGGTGTGTAGGTATGACTGGTCTAAACTGTGGTAAAATCAAATTGAATATAAGTGATTCTGACAAGATTCCATATTGATCATTCCCATCCAACTCATCTCTTTTTTTTTGAATGAACACTGAGAACTCTCCTCAGTGTTCATTCTGCCTATCCCAGCTAACAATCAAATATATCTGCATTGAATGTCCTCAACAATCCGGAAGTCCAGCTTTATCATGCTATCCAATTTTCAGCAACTGTTACCTTCATCATGCATTCTTTGTAGTGATGCGAATCTTGGTGAACTTGATGAACTACTTGACATGTATTAATTTATATAATTGTCTCTGATTATCATAATATGGAAGACCTAGTCACAAGTAAATCATGAACAGGCCCAATATGGTGCAGGCAACTCTTACCAAAAACCTCAAATATAACAATAACAGCAACCATGCAGCTGATTCTGATGGTGCCTACTATATCATGTTGAAGGACCAAGTGTCGATAAATAAAATAAAATCATGGATGTCACATAGCAGCTACTGATTACGTCTACAGGTGTTTGCTATTCATTTTTGCAAGAAGTGCAAAATACATATTGATCTAGAACATACAACTCACTGACAATATTTAATTTCTGTACCTCATTAGATAGCAGACTTAACCTTCAAAAACATATATCATATATCAATTGTTTGTCTGAAAAAAAAAAATTAATATCCTCAGAGTATTGTCAGCTATGGCATGGAGTGCTGATTGTCATACTTTACTTTATTTGTACCAAGATAATCACATCTCAACTGGACTATGGTGCTCCAGTATATGACTTTGCATGGAAGTAATATAATGCTCTTAGAATATAATTAGATACCCCCTTGCTTTGTATATTAATGTGCATGAACTTCTGTTATCCCTTAGAAGAATGATGCTTACCTTAGGTTAGCATCATTCTTACCTGTACAGACAAACTTGGGAGGTTTCTATCTCACTCTCTTTGACCTTAGCTTTTTAATCCTACTCCTCTGTTAAATAGCCATTCAAATAAGCCTAATGAAGACAAGGGTGGTGGATTGAAATTGAAGGAGCTTATGCAAGTCTGGAATGTTTACCTGGAAAATATGTGGCAGTGGAAACAACAGGGCTCCAATGGTCTGTGATCAAACTGTTCTGCAATGAATACTTTAGCATTAGCATTAGTAGAGGCATTTGATGCAAGAAAGCAAGCTTATGCAGCATCAGCCAAAAAAAAAAAAAAACAAAAAAAAAAAAAAACCACTTCCACTTCACCCCTCTGTTTGTTCAAAATACCTGTCCAGCTGAGCCTTAAACTTATTTAGGCTATCAACTTCCACAACAAGGGATGGAAGTCTGTTCCACCAACCAACCACCCGCTGGCTAAAGGCAAATTTCCGCACGTCTATCCTACATCTGTCTTTCCTCAATTTGAATTTATGCCCTCTCAGGTGATTATTCTGAGCGTTTTTTTTCTCCCCACTTCTGCCAGTGGGGAGAAAAAAATCTCCTAATCAAAATATCCAGCAGCTACATGTAGCACATGCATCAGCAAATTCACATGCACTCTAATTGTATACCAGCAGCTCAAAAATGGGTACATCTGTAGGTTCTGCATTATTTCTGTTCACTTGCGAACGCACACACTCTCTCTCTCTCTCTCTCTCTCTCTCTCTCTCTCTCTCTCTCTCTCTCTCTCTCTCTCTCTCTCTCTCTCTCTCTCTCTCTCTCTCTCTCTCTCAATTGCAGTGTCTATGCTGATTAGATTTATGCAATCAGGATGGTTTTAGAACATGTCACGAATGTGCTCATAGTGTATAATGGCATATATTGACTTCCAGAATGCCATAAATCTTCCTCCTTGCATCCTATTTTGAAGCAAGTTAGATCACATCTAATACTACTTGCAGAAAAAGGAAAAGTGGTTACATTTTGCTGGAGTCTAAGTAATGTTGGAACCGTAGGAAATGAAAAACTAGATCAAGTTGCAAGAAATATTTAGAATTTTGTCTTGATTGAATACATGGAGCCATAATCTTGCAAGAATATACTGCTTAATGCATTTATGACAAGGTCAGTCCCTTATAAAGTTTCTGTTTGAACAGATGACAAGATGTTTCCTTGCAAGGACACCTTACCCACTCTCCCTCACTGTTGTCATTATCATTCCATAATAGCTCGGCGCCTCCGTAGCCAGGTGGGAAGGAGCAGCAGTGCGTAGCACACGCTTCTTGATTAGACCGGGGTTCGAGCCCGTCACCACCAAATAACGGAGGATGCGGAAAGGTTAAGGAATGACCACCGCATATCCTGGAGCAATATGGCCTTAGTTGCTAATGCTCCTAAAAACCAAACAACAACAAACAACAACCATAATGGCAATGAAACACATCTTGCTTGACTGTTTCCATTAACAAGCCTTTATAACCAGTTATAAACAGGCTAAACTAAAGAAACTTAATTTTGATATCAGATTTTATTGGATCTCAGGGCAGGCAGGAATAATTGGAAATAAGCAAGTACATAAAGCAGCAGCAGAAGAAGAAGAAATTGAAACAACCCATGTGACCTAGTAATGTCATGTTCTGATGGATTGAGGCATTGGTAAGAACAATGGCAAGAATAAGTCAACAATAAAAACAAATATAAAAACAAAATGCTCCAACTAAGGACTTCTAGTTGAAAACCAAAAAAGACAAAATGGGGTGGGAGGGTTGTCCTTTTTAGATTACAGATTGGACATACTTTCATTACCCATTCGTTCTTATTCAGATCTGAAGACCCTCCTTAATGCTACATGTGTCATACTGTTGTTGGGATTTCCTTAACTCAAGTGTTATCTAAAATTTATTTCCCACAACTTTGCAGTGTAAAGTTAATCTGACTTCATGGGCAAAAGCCCATTGTGCCCCCTTTAGCTTAAAATTCTGATAGGTATTTATTTTTCTGATTTGTCCTTTTAGCCTGTGTTTGTTGCCCCAAATATTTGCACAGATCAAGATACCTTAGTTGTCTGTTTGCTTTTTCATATATTTTACTTATTATAAAGAAAATAAAGTCAACTAATTGTCTTAGAAAAAATAAACGTTGACAGTGTATTTCCTCTAACAGAATTTTTTCCAATACCAAAATACATATAAATGATCACTAAAGACAGCTGGTACCTAAAAACAGAACACATAAGAAGAATAACAGTAGCCACCATTAAAACCAAAACAATATTTTTCTATTCCTATTCTAAATTCCATTTTTGTAATATATTTGAATTCTCTTCAGATATAGGATACATATCTTTAAAACATGTAAAAACTTTGCTGTCCATTTAAAACACCACTTTTTTAAATTCTGCCTTTTTTATCCTTTTAGATCCTACTACTTTGGTGATGATGAAAAGAAAATTAAAAGTCGTCCTACCTTGTACGTATCTTGAACAAACAGAAAACATATTTCTTTATTCCTTTTGAAAAAAAAAATTAAAATGCCTTTGCTGTTGTTTTAATTAGAACTTTCATAAAAACAATGTTCTAATTTATCGTTACTGTAATGCTGCATAACTTCTTTCTTTTTGATCTAATTCACTAATCTCTCATTTTCTGCACCAGAAAATAAACACTTAGCATTCCAGTAGGTACTTGCATTCTGTTTCATAAAATTAAACTAACATATGTAATTACCTTCTAATTTCTTTTTAACAAACATTTTTAATGTGTGTATATATATTCTATTCCAATTTTGTTTTTCTTCGGAGCACCTCTCTCATTCATACACTGCAAGCATTCGTGATCTTGCCAGTCATGTACATTTGCCAGAGAGGGCTTAATGTTACTCTCTGTTTTTGCTCATAGTTTGTAAAATATACCTTTCATATGCACAAAAAGGCTTGCAATAATATAAGTTTTACAACAACATTTTTACAATAAAATAGCAAGTTATTATAAATACATAAAACATCTAACAGCTCAGGGCAGTACAGAAATATGAGTACAACTTGTTTAAAGTTTTCTGTTCAGAGTTCTGTTGTTATCAGATTTATTTTTGCGAATTTTTTAAAAATGATGATAACCCTCCTGATGTTATTGGATTTAGCAATACTTAGGAGGGATGCCCCATCTACATTCTTCATTACCACACACAAACTGGTATTACCTTGGTTTTACTTTTGACTGTCTAATAACTTTGTGATCAGTTGTCCCCACTCTGAAAAAGAACAGCACACAGCTTTTAGAATGCTCTTAAATAACCATGGAAAGTTCACACACACAGAAACATCTTAAATTGAAATAATATCATGGATGTCTTTTACTGCCTTCTGATGACTACCACTAAAATTAATAATAAAGCAAGGTATAAAAGTCGTAAGTGATGCTTATTTTAGATATAATGTTGAACAACAAAAACACTATATCTTCTTCCTCATCACATATGTGGTACAGGGTTTGGACAAAATAATGGAAACACCTGTGGCAAGAGTTACAGATATTCACTAATATAGTGTTGTGCCACCATTTGCTATTAAAACAGCTTCTGTTCTAAGTGGAATAGATTCAAATAAATCTTAACTGTCTTATGAGGAATATTTCAAGCTACTTGAGTGATGAAGGTGGAGGAAATCTGCTTCTCACTCCTCTCCAAATATGACCACAGTGGCTCAATAACATTTTTCTGCTGACTGTGCAGGCCATTAGAGATGACTAGCCCATTCATAAGCCCATTAAACCAAGTTTAGACACATCTGGCTTTACGTATTGGAGAATTATTATCTTCAAACATGGCATCATTTGTGGGAAACAATGCTTGCACTATGGGACAAATCCATGGGATTAGTCTTTCAGAATAACAAGGTAATCAGTGGGAGTAATTCACCTGTTCAGGGTGATGATAGGATCTAAAGAATATCAAGATATTGCTGCCCCATTGTTGATCCTCCTCTGTGTTTGACAGTTGGCACAACAGTCAAGATGGTGCATTTCTTTTGCCGTTCACCAAACGTAAAACATAAAATCATCAAAAGAGGTGCATCCATTTGATACAGATGTACAGTGCACTGTTGAGTCAGTTTGGTGTGACATAAGCACTGTGAAAGCAAAATTAAGAGTAGGAGTGTGTTATAGGCCTAATGACTCGAATGAGTACAATGAACAATTGTACAGAGAAATAGAGTGGGCAAGTAAATCAGAATGTCTTATAATGGGGGATTTTAACTTCCCAGATATTGACTGGAACTTGTGGATTGGTGACTCGCACACTAGTAAGACTTTTGTGGATTTATTGGATGATTGTTTTCTGCAGCAGCATGTTTGAGAGGGTAATACTCTTGATCTGGTTATCAGCAGTGATCATTCGTGTATTAAGATTTGCAGATAAAGGAACCACTAGGTCCAGTGATCCTACTGATGTAGTATCACAGTGTACTGATGTAGGACTATAGTGGTCTCAGACAGTTTTTAAATTCTGTACAGTGGGATCAACTGATGATGTTGCCAACAGCAAAGGGGCCTCCGTATCTAGGTGGGCAGGAGCAGCAGTGCGTAGCACACGCTTCTTGATTAGACCGGGGTTTGAGTCTGTGTCCACCAAATATGGAGGATGCAGAAAGGTCAGGGAATGACCACTGCATATCCCCGGAGCAATATGGCCTTAGTTGCTAATGCTTCTAAAAACCAAATAACAAACAACAACCAACAGCAATGTCTAAGTGGGAAGCATTCAAGGAATTAATCGTTGAAGCTACTAAATGTTTCATACCTATTAAGAAATATTGTACAAGGTTTAGGCCTAAATGATTGTCAAATGAACTAATGAGACTCGTGGCAAAGAAGAAAAATGCATGGGATGCATATAAATTATCAGGCGGTACAGAAGCCTCTGGCAGATATAAGCTAGTCTGTAATCAAGTCACAAAGGAGGTTAGGCAAGCGAAGGCAGATTGCGAGAAATCTTTGCAAAGGAAGCTAAGAAAAGCAGCAAGGACCTTTTTTTTTTATATAAACTCTAGAAGGAAGGAGATGAATCAGATAGGGCCATTTGAAATCGATGGTTCGACTGTTGATAATCCTGCTCAGATAGCAAACAAACTGAATGAGTATTTTGCATCTACATTCACACAAGAGGAGTTATTAAAGATTGAAAATGCCAGAAGGTTATCAAATTGTAGCAGGGTGCTTAATGATTTTGTAATAACTGAGAGCAAAGTGGAGGAGAAATTGTTGAAGTTAAACATAAGAAAGGCACCTGGGATGGATGGATCTATCCAGTTATATTAAAGGAGGCAGCAAAGGAAGTAAGCAAACTCTTAGACCTGTTAGTTTAACCTGTTCCAGGAAAATAGTGGAGTCACTGGTTAAAGAAGCATTGCAAGATCATCAAGGCAAGACTGATACAATGGATAAAGGGATGGTTGAGTGGGAGATGACAGATTGTGGTACTCAGTGGACACTGCTCTTCGTGGACTAATGTTATTAGTGGAGTTCCCCAGGGTTTGGTGTTGGGCCTATTGTTTTCTATATTTATCAATGCTATTAGTGAATCAGACTTAATGTCCAAGTTTGTAGATGATACAAAGGTTGGCAGGATTGAGTAAAGACAGTATGTTAGTGCAACAGGATCTAGATAATTTGGGGAAATGGGCTGAGAAGTGGCAACTGAACTTTAACATTGACAAATGCATATGGGTAGCAGTAACTTAAGAGAAACGTACCGTGTGGTACTACACTCAGGGAAGTTGTGACTGAAAAAGACCTGGAGGGCTAATTGTGCAGTCAGATATGAAGCTTGCTGAGCAGTGCAGAAGGACTGCCAGAGCAGGTCATCCTGAGGCATGTGCCTTAGAGATGTAGGTCCTTGAAGGCATACGTTTCAATAGAGGCCTGTTTCATCCAGATTGAAAATCTGATCCAACGTGTAGTCGCCGCCTTCAATTATTTTCTGTACCACAGGTGGGAATGTCTTTGCCGCTTCCTTACTCATCTGCACTTGTGACTTCGCCAGACAGCTTAACATTGTGAAAAGAGTAGTGGTGTTTGAAGCCACTAAACCAGCCACTTCTGCAGGATTTGGTGATTTCTTTTTAAGGTCTTCGTATATAGTTAGTGCTTTCTCTTTCACTGTGAGAAAGCTTGCTCCCAATTTTTTTGGTTTGGTCTTCAATCCATATGCTTAGCATATGGATTGAAGACCAATGCTGTACACGTAGCTTTTATTTTCATGACATTGTCTCTGATGGTGCGCAATGTGCGTTCACTTAAACCTGTTGCTCTCGAGATATCATATGTTCTCTCATTTCTTTCAAAATGTTTAATTATTTCAAGTTTTTCTTCTATACTTAATGCTTTCCTTTTGCACTCACTGCTTGGCTTTTTGGAACCAGGACGCTTACCCATGTCAGATGCTGTATGAATATACTTTTTATAGTATGAACCAGTACTATATCAATACTTTCTAAATTGATATAAATATTTGTAAAAGAATAAGAGAAGTTTACCTCATTATGATACGTAGAACACTTGCGTATGATACTCTCCAGAAATTAAAATGAAAACAATTAAAAAATCGGAAATCTTACATTACAGTAAGAAATAATTAACAATAATTAGAAATCAAATGAACACAATTATTGTTAAATTGATTTTTAATTGTGTTCATTTGATTTTTAATTATTGTTAATTATTTTAATTATTTCTTACCGTAATGTAAGATTTTCGATTTTTTAATTGTTTTTGTTTTAATTTCTGGAGAGTATCATACTGAAGTGTTCTACATATCATATTGAGGTAAACTTCTCTTATTCTTTTACGATACGAATATACTTTTTATAAATAAAAGTTAACAAATGCAGGAGAACAGTCCAAGACACACACACTTGTAGGATAACACACGTAGGTGAACTGAAGTAAGAGATACACGAGGTTCGTGTGTGTGTGTAAAAATATGTAGTGTGTTTCTGCCTTTAAGGTGGAAACACATTATAATCACCTCATGCATTGAGCTCACATGTAAACATGTCAAACTTCAAATGTGTGAGAGCTATATTTCCCATTTAGTTGTATTGGTTGGAGACTATGTACACTTATGTACATAGCTTAATTATTACTGTAATATATACATACTAATTAAGCAATCAATAACGACAAACACGGCACCCACGAGAGAGAAGATTCTGAAAATTTGTTATTTTTTTTATATGATTGAAGAGGAAGGGGAAACTCATCTCACCATAACGTAAAAACCCACAGAATTCCAGCCAAGCTATTATTGCAAATGCAGTAAATCGAGTTTACTACCCATTTATAATTACACTGTTTATAATTTAACACATTTGTAATTAGACTTCTGTTAGATTGCACTAACAGAAAAGCCCAATAAACCAGGAACTGCAAATTGTTTTATGGTAGTGACCTCCAGAAATGTGCTCCTCCACTCACGCTATCCCGTCTCATGAAATTTTTGTTCGAACAAAAAATCTTGTGAATACAGCGAATGACAACAGTGTCTCTGACCAATACAGTTACAGAAAATGGAAAATATAGCTCTCACACGTTTGACATTTTTAAAGCTTCACAAACTTGTATGTATTGCTGTGCATATTGCTGTGCATAACTGACTGTATAGCGGGCAGGAAAATGTGACTGGCTGGCTTGTTTATAGGAGACTTAATACTATTTATTGATTGGGACTTGGAAACAAATTGTATAACTTGCCTCTAAAAAATATAAATATATGTTACAAAGACAAACTCTTTTTATTGTGCTACATAAAAAAAAAAGGTTTGGTTTCTTGTATCATTACACCATTTCTGTAATGATACTCAATGAATGAAATTTCAATTCTGGTGTAATCATTATTGCATCATAAAGGAAAATTTTTAATTGTACTCCTATTTTTAGTGCTATTTATATTATATTATATTATATTACTGCCATTTGTAGAAGAAGAGAAATTTACCTCAACATAATACGGAGAAAACTTCTGTTTTAATTTTTAAATTTTTCGTGAAGTTTCCTAGCCTGAGAAAGGTATTTTTGTTTATTGGAATACTGAGATTTTAAGGCAAGTTTAACTATATTATGCGATGTGGCAAGTACTAGTTGCTTTATGCCTGAAATTTTATGATTTAAATTGACACTGTCAAATTTTGGAATGATGTTGTTTTGAAGACAATATTTTAGGAAAAAAATATTGTAAGTTTGGGCAAGTATCTTAGAGTTATCTAATGTAATTATGCACCAAGATGTTCAAAAAATCTCCCACAGTTGTGTGTGTATCGATAGATTATGCCTGGAGAGAAAGGAAGTGAATGAAATAGTCAATAAGAGTTTAAAATATGAATTTGATAGTATATAAAACAGAGCTATGATGCTAAATATGTTTTACGTTGATATAAATATTTGTAAAAGAATAAGAGAAATTTACCTTAATATGATACGTAAAACACTTCTTAAAATGTTCTACCTATCATATTACAGAAGTGTTCTACATATTGAGGTAAATTTCTCTTATTATTCTGCAAATATTTATATCAGTATATAATGTATTTAGTATCATAGCTCTGTTATATACTATCAAATTACTGCCATTTATATTATTATATGTACAGGAGCAGGTTAGTTCTATTTTGTATAGTATCAGTTTAGTAATATTCTGCTGGTTGAATTTTTGATTAATATCTCTGTTTTACAGTTTGCTGCAAATGTATTTAGGGCATTACCACCTTCATCTAATCCTAATGGAGCTGAGTTTGATCCCGAAGAAGATGAACCAACACTTGAAGCAGCCTGGCCACATCTCCAGGTATTATTATTATTATTATTTTTTTTTTTTTGTAGTATTTAGCATGAGCTATTCTTTATATCCATTCTCTCCCTTGCTTTCCCAAACAGATGAAACATTTGGACAAAAATTGAACTTTTATTGTGAGAATTGAAGGGTATTACTGTGTCATGCAAGGCAGCTGAATTGGGGAAGCAAAACACTGTTGTGCATTGTTATTAACAATAGTTTGTTAAATTTATAGCTCCAAAAACATTAAATACTGGGGTTGAATTTGGATTTAAGTTAACAGATGTAGTATTCTCCTTTTTTTGATGTATTTGTGTTTTTTGTCAGTGGGAGAAAAGAACCAAAAACTTGCATACTGCCTGCAGTCCTTTGTTTCTGCTGCAACTGAACTGTTTGGCCTTGACAGGGGTGGCCTGAGTTTTCTTTGTTGTGATGGTGGCAGAATCTGATTGGTGGACCCATTAGTATTAACAGAGAGGATGGGAAGGGGATATGATGGCAGATTTAGAGAACCTGCTGGTCCCCTCTTATGGCAGACCTTGAATACAATCTGTGCATCCTTCTTGTTGAGGATTATTATTATTTCGTATGGCAAAAATGAGGATACATTTGTAACAAACAATGTCAAAAAAATAAATAAATAAATTACGATAAGATTAAAAACAATATTTACAGAAAAAAATTATAAGTAACATTTGATGAATTAAAATGTAATGTCCAGTTTATTCAGCCATTTAATAGCATCAGTGACACTATGTAGATCTTGGATGGAACCTTCAAATCTCCTCTTTGGGCACTCCGAGATGACATCCTGGATGGTCAGGGGCACGTTGTCACAGTCGCAGAATGGGTTTTCAGTTTTTCCCCACTTTGCAGCCAAAACTTGCATCTTCCGTGATTTGTTCGGATTCTGTTCAGGGATGTCCATTCCTTTCTTGGTAAGTTGAAACCTGGAACAGCTCTGCATGGATCACTGACTAAGCCCAGGTGGTCGGGATTTGAAGTAGTCCAGTCTTCGCGCCAGGTCTGGTCAGCATTAAAATGTGACTTGATAAGTTTCTCGCCTAGCTTCCATGAGGGGTTCCTAGACTTCAATCTCTCCGGCTTCTGGGGTTTGCAATCCTGATGTATGGGCAATTGAGGATTTCTTTGACATTTCTGCCATTCTTTCAGCAAGGCTATTTCTCTTCTTATATGAGGGGGATAGATGTTAGATAACACTGGTAGCCATTTTAAAGGTGTCGATTTAATGGTGCCTGATATTGTCCTCATTGTGTCATTCAGTTGGGTATCAACTTTTACAGAGTGTGCACTATTAAGCCATACGGGGCAACAGTATTCTGCAACTGAGTAGACTAGGGCAAGGGCTGATGTTCGTAGCACCGTTGCGTTTGCTCCCCAGCCTGTTCCACTGAGTTTATGCAAGATGTTATTCCTAGTTTTTATCTTTGCTGCAATATTACAAAGGTGTTGTTTATACGTCAGTGTTCGGTCCATTGTAATTCCCAGATATTTTTGGCAAGGGTTGTGTTTCAGTCGTTGACCTTTATATTCCACTTGTGGCATATAGTTAGCCCTATGATTATCCAGATGAAAACAGCTAGCTTCGGTTTTATTTAAATTAGGTTTAAGTCGCCATGTGTGAAAATATTTATTCAGGTTATGAAGATCCTTTGTAAGTACAATTTCGGCTGCATTGAAGTCAGTAGACTGGGCAGTCAGGGCTATGTCATCTGCGTACATGAATTTCCTAGAAGTAGTTGCTGGAAGATCTGCAGTATAGATATTAAATAATAATGGGGCTAGAACTGATCCTTGTGGTAAACCATCATTTAATATATAGGGCTTGCTCACTCTGCCGTTTAAGTGTACTTCAAACACTCTGTTGCATAACATATTGTTAAGTAGGATCGCGAGGGGCTTACAAGGAATAATCTTCAAAAATTTCAGAATCATTCCTTGTCGCCATACTGTGTCATAAGCTGATGTCAAGTCCACAAAGACTGCAATGGTCTTCTTCTTATCTTGGAATCCGTTCTGGATATGGCTGGTAAGTGCCAGTACCTGATCGCAGCAGCTTCGGCCTGGTCGGAATCCGGCTTGTTCAATTGGCATGTGTTGGAAGATTGTGGTTGAAATTCTATTGTAAACCATTCTTTCAATTAATTTATAACATATATTTAAAAGTGCAATTGGGCGATAATCTTCAGGGCAAGATCCACTTTTCCCAGGCTTTAGGATGGCAACTATTTTAGTTCTCTTAAACAAAAACGGGAACCTACCATTCTGCAAGATGTCATTAAAAAATTTAACTAGCCAATTCAGAGCTCTTGGACCACAGTGTTTCAGGAACTCTGGATATATTCCGTCCACTCCGGCTGCTTTGCCTGGTTTTATTTCCTTCAGAGCTGTTGAAATCTCTGCAATTGTGAATTCTCCTGAGAATTGGGAGGTTGGTTCAGCCAGGGATAGTCTAGTTCTTAATTCCTTCTTAAGTTTTTTGACTTCATCTTTGTTAGTATCAGTTGGTCTCTTGGAAATGTTGACAATTCTCTTGGCTACTTTTCCTGGGGATACTTCTGAGCTCTTATTAATATATTTGGGAGTACTACTTCCGAGTTTCCTCAGAAGTGTCCATGCTTTTCTGCTTGAGTGTTGGAAGTTCATACCTGCTGTCATTATGTTCAATTTTTCTTTCCTAGCAGAGTCTAAGCATTGCAATAGTTCATCAGCAATTTCTGTTCTATTGCTAAGTTGGTATTCTTCATATAGCTCATCACATCTTCTGTTCCAGCCAGGAATGTATTCTTTCCTATATCCTCTGGGAATATGTTTCTTTGCTATGGAGAATATTAAACCAACAAATCGCTTATAATTGTCGGTTTTTGGTGGGATCCATTGAATATTGTGATCCACCTCATTAGTGAAGGCTTCCCAGTGAGCTTTTCCAAAGTTCCAGCGAGGTACAGGCTTTGATCTTACTATTGGAACTTCGGTACAAATTTTTACAAGAATTGGTCTATGCTGACTACGAGGAAAATTATTCAAAACTTTCCTGCTACACTGCAAAGGTCTTCCGCCCTCATCTCTTGAGACAAAACAGAGGTCTGGGTTGGTATCTTTGTTCCATCTGCCTGAGTGAAAGGAACCTTTCTCTTTTGCATCATACATTACTTGTTGAGGATGTTTCCCTCATATGGAGCCATATGAAGGATAATTTAGATTTCCACTTCTGCTTAAATAATATTTTCCAAAATTATAAATCATTTTGGCAAAAGCTGAATGAGTATAAATTTTAATCAAAGCTTTAATAAAATATAAAAGAACAAAGTGTTAGTAACATGTATATATATTTCAAAAGATATGACATAGACAAATGTATGATGGGAAACTGCAGGAAAAAAATAATGAATATTAAGCAGATGCAGAAAGCAGCAGAATATAAACATATTACATTGGAAGTAAACGATAATGCCAAGCAACTGCAACAGCATAAATAAATTGGACCATAATATAGCAAACCATCAAATAACAAAGTTTAGATGTAAAAGGGCAAAAACCAAATATTATATTAACCTACACTTATAAAAGAAAATATTAACCTAAACTTATAAATTTAGAAGCCACTGAAGAGGCTGACTAAATTCAAGACTGCAAAATATCTCAAATTTGGTGGTGAAAGCAAATAGTAAATACTCAGAAACATAATTTAAAAAATAAATGATGTCCAACATGGCTTAAGAATAAAGAATTTAGTTGGCTAAAGAATCAAAATAAAGCACTCAAATGTTTGGTCTACAAACCATTGAAGTAAGCTGTGATCTAAAGACTAAAATGTCACAGTAATAAAAAATTCAACGTTACAAAAAATGAAAATGAAAAAAAGTGTTTGAAGGATGTGAGCCATAAATTTAATCTCATCAAAAAACTACTGTATCCAAAAATGACAAGCGCAGTAGTTTGATAGCAAGACAACCAAGATTTTAGTTTCGGGCCAAACTCTTTCACAGTTTTCTGTACTATAGTTTTTTTTTTTTTTTTTATGTTGCAGTTCCTTGGCCATATTTTCTGTCTTATGATGTTTATATAAATATATATAAAAATAAACATTAACTAAATAAGTAATAAAGGAAAGAAAACCAGAAAAAAGAATGAAAATCACTTTAGCAGACATCGGTAGTTGCAAAACATTACCTACTACATATTGCCGAAACATAATTTGAATATAAATTAAGGATATACCAGTTATATGTTAAGCCAAGTAAGTGGCTAGTAAAAAGTAAACCAGTATGTAACAACATCAATAAACAAAGAATGGAGGGAAAATATATCAAGATAAAGGGTGTTGTAGAAGGATTGATCTAAAATAGAGAAAGAATGCCAATTAATAAAAAAAAAACCAAATAATATGATTTTACAAAATTGCCAGGTTCAAATTACATAAAATATCATTACAAATGGAGACAAAAATTAAACATAACAATGTGACAAACAGGTTAAAACAATAAAATAAAATAGGCTGACCATTGTGCCCCATCTTTGGAAGGCCACATTTTGATTAAATAAAACAATGCGTTGCTGACTAATCAACTCACCAGTGCAATAGATTTGAATAATGGTGAAAAATTATACTAGAACAGATACAAAACAGTACAGAACAAACTACCGATAGAGTAACAGTTAAATAAGAGTTCACTCAAAAGAAATTTAACTATAGATGGCAATATGAGCAGTGCATTAACATCTCAACTCACCATTAACCATGTAACAAAAATAAACTTTAACTAAATAAATAATTAAGAAAATAATAAAGAAAAGAAAAACAGGAAAAAAAAAATTAATTTTAGAAAAAATTTGGTGGCTGCAAAGTGTTACCTACTGCATGTTGTGGAAACATAATTTGAATATAAATTAAAAATATGCCAGCCATGTTATTATTATTAACCATATGGTGCAAGAAAGCCTGACGCTTATGCTGCATCAGCCAAAAAAAAAAATTCCCGAGTTACCCTGAGAGAGAGAGAGAGAGAGAGAGAGAGAGAGAGAGAGAGAGAGAGAGAGAGAGAGAGAGAGAGAGAGAGAGTGAGTATAGAAAGGAATCACCAAGAAAGAGAAGAATGATGATATCCAGCTCAGGACCCTGAGTGTGCCAGGGCCCACCAGATGTGAGCCCCTGGGGTATTGGCAAGCCAAGTAAGTGATGAATATAAATGAGTGTGTAATTACAGAAACAAATGAAGAAACAGGTGGGTGAGGAATAAATTGAAATAAAGGGTGTTTCAAAAGGAAAGTGCTAAAATATTAGAAAGAATGCCAATTAATAAAAATTTACAAAAAATGGCAATTAATTCAAATTTACTGGTGTTTTTTTGATGGTACCAAGTTCAAATTGTGTGAAATATCATAATAAATGGAGCCAACAAGGTGTCATCATTAAATTTGAATTACCATTCTTTTTAAATTATTTTAAGAGTGCATTCCTTCTGCAACAGTTCCCCCCCCTCTGTTTATTGCTCTACTTTTGTATTGGTTACTAACATGTGGTAACTAATGTATTGCAGCCACTGATGTTTGCTGTACTGATCTTCTTTCTTTCATTTTCTTTCCTGTTTTTCTTTTTTTATTATTTAGTTAAAGTTAATTTTTATGTTACATGGTTAGTAGTGAGGTGAAATGCTAATGTGCTGCTCATAGCATTAGCATTAGTAGAGGCATTTGATGCAAGAAAGCAAGCTTATGCAGCATCAGCCAAAAAAAAAA
Source organism: Mastigoproctus giganteus (assembly GCF_048544385.1). NCBI lineage: Eukaryota > Metazoa > Arthropoda > Arachnida > Uropygi > Thelyphonidae > Mastigoproctus > Mastigoproctus giganteus. The sequence goes on from NC_143580.1 coordinate 140,566,961, forward strand.
AATAAAGTAAAATAAATAAATAAAAAATAACCACTTCCACTTCACCCCCATGTTCGTTCGAAATACCTGTCCAGCTGGGCTTTAAATTTATTTAGGCTATCAACTTCCACAACAAGGGATGGGTCTGTTCCACCAACCAACTACCTGCTGGCTAGAGGCAAATTTCCACACATTTATCCTACATCTGTCTTTCCTCAGTCTGAATTTATTCCCTCTCAGGTGATTGTTCTGAGCAAGACGAAGGATCCCATCGGCATTGAGCATGCTCAAACCATTCAAGGCTTTATACACCTCTATCAGATCACCTCGCTGGTGCCTAGTCTCCAGACACTGTAATTTGCAAAACTTAAGCCTTTGTTCCATTCACTAATCTTGTTGCCCTTCTCTGTACTCGTTCTAGCAGCTCTACATCCTTCTTGAAATGAGGCCTCCAGACCTGTATACAGTACTCAAGGTATGGCCTGACCATTGCCTTATACAAGGGAATCTCCTTATCCCTGCTAGAAAAATTCCTGTATATCACTGACAAGACACCTTAAGCTACTCTTGCAGCCCATCTTCACTGCTCAGAGAACTTCATATCTACCTGCACAATTAACCCCAGGTCCTTTTCCACAGAGTTGATACATTGCTCTGGGGTTGCTGTTTCAAAGGATGATCCAACCTTTGTATCATTTGCAAACTTGGACATTAAGTTTGATATACCATCATCAACTCCACTAATAACATTAGTCCACGAGGAGCAGTGTCCATTGATTATCACTCTGTCTTCTCCCCCTCAACCATCCCTTTATCGATAGCAGCAATTTGCCTCCAATGCCACACTGCACCACACTGTGCAGCAGTCTTCCATGTGCAACAGTATCAAAAGCCTTTCTAAGATCCAAATATATAATATCAAAGTTATTCCCTGCATCCAGTTCTTTTGTGACTGCATCATAGTATCCAATCAAATTGGTCAGGCAAGGCTTTCCCTTAACAAAACTATGCTGTATCCGAGCTATAACTGAAGTCTTTTCTAGATGATCCTGCAGTGCTTGCAGCCTTAAACTTATTTAGGCTATCAACTTCCACGACAAGGGATGGAAGTCTGTTCCACCTACCAACCACCCGCTGGTTAAAGGCAAATTTCCACACATCTATCCTACATCTGTCTTTCCTCAATTTGAATTTATGCCCTCTCAGGTGATTATTCTGAGCAAGAGGAAGAATCCCATCAGCATTGAGCATGCTCAAACCATTCAAGGCTTTGTACACCTCTATCAGATCACCTCGCTGGTGCCTAGTCTCCAGACACTGTAATTCGCAAAACTTAAGCCTTTCTTTGTAAGAGCACCCCTTTGTTCCATTCACTAATCTTGTTGCCCTTCTCCGTACTCATTCCAGCAGCTCTACATCCTTCTTGAAATGAGGCTTCCAGGTCTGTATACAGTACTCTAGGTGTGGCCTGACCATTGCCTTATACAAGGGAATAATCACCTTCTTATCCCTGCTAGAAAAATTCCTATATATCATTGACAATACACCATGAGCTACTCTTGCAGCCCGTCTGCACTGCTCAGAGAACTTCATATCTGCCTGCACAACCACCCCCAGGTCCCTTTCATTCTCTACCACTGTCAGTGTAGTACCACAGAGTTGATACGTTGCTCTGGGGTTGCTATTTCCCATATGTAGTACTTTACATTTGTCAATGTTAAACTTCATTTGCCACCTCTCAGCCCATCTGCTCAACCTGTCCAGATCCTGTTGCAGCAGCATAGTGTCAGTAGTGTCCTTGACAACCCTGCCAACCTTCGTATCGTCTGCAAACTTGGACATTAAGCTTGATATACCATCATCAATATCATTTATAAATACAGAAAACAATAAAGGACCCAATACTGAACCCTGAGGGACTCCACTAATAACATTAGTCCACGATGAGCAGTGTCCATTGATTACCACTCTGTCTTCTCCCCCTCAACCACCCCTTTATCCATAGCAGCAATTTGCCTCCACTGCTCCAATTTGTGCAGCAGTCTTCCATACCGCCATATATAGTTCAATTTCTTTTCTTCTCTATGTACTCTTATTTAATTATTATTCTCTGTCATTAGATTTGTGTTGCCTTGTGAGTGCTCTGCTTTGATCTGTTCTAGTGTAATTTTTCACTGCATAAGGGTCGCCATCCTTTTTAAATCTGTTGCACCGGCTGTTTATTAGTTGTATTTGTCAGGTTGGTGATGTGTTAATTTGTTTAATGTTTGAAATGCAATGAGTTCACTCAGCTATTATTGGCATTGTGGCCTTTCAATGAGATGGGGCACAATGGTCAGTCTATTTTATTTTATTTTATTTTTATTTCATTTTGTTTTGTCACATTTTTGTGGTTGTTTGTTTATTTCTGTTTATACTGATATTTCACTTAATTTAGACCTGGTGCCGTCAGGGGGCATTGCTAACACTGAATTGATTGGCATTTTTGTAAATTTATATTATTGGTATTTTTATTAATTGGCATTCTTTCTAAATTATTTTAGGAGCATATTCCTTCTGCAGCACCATTTATATCTGTTTCTGTTCTTACATACAGATTTACTTTCTGTTAGCCATTTGTTTGGTTTGCCATATGACTGGCATGTTTTTAATTTATATTGAGATTTTGTATATATAGTATAACCCTATTAAGAAGTTTTCCAAGGGAGTAGAGATTTAAAACTTCTTACGAGGGAAAACTTCTTAGAAGGGAAAATGTCCTTAGGGTATGAAATATTAACTACACAAATAAAAATGAAAAGATACATAACTTAAAGATGATTTTAAGTAATATTTCAGAATTTATTCAGTACAGATTTGGAGATCATCCTTCCCAATTCAACCCTTCAAATTAGAAAAATATAATACAATTAGTATAATCATTATGATTAATAATTATTACACTCATGTAATATAATCAATATAATATAATATAATCTCCCCAGGACCTATCGAATGGGTGCACTGCCTGGTGAATTTAACAGACTGTCTGGCTAAAATTTAAGCAATACTCGCGGTACCGTATGGTACTGCTCACTGATTTCGATCAATATTAATTTGAACATACTGTACGATCGAGATCAATGTGACAGGAGCACATAATGTTAAATTATGCAATTAATTTTTGCTCTTGATTGTTCAAGTCACATTTATAAATAACAGAAAATTTTATAATATTGCGAAGTATTACACTTCCCCACCTGGCTACTTCATAATGCTGCCCGGCTGGCAAAATTTTCTGGGGAGAACATTGTATAATCTGATATAATCAGTATGATTAATAATTAATATTTATTTGTAGCATTAAAATAAAACTGCCAAGGAGGGACTAAAAATTAAGACTGATATGATAGATAGACAAAAATACAGTTATTCTTTAAAGAATTACCAAAAATACTAATGGTAATCCACAGAAATAAAGTATTTCTGTAGAATAAAAATATTTCTATAGAATAAAAGAAATAAAAAAATTCAGCTTTCAACATACCTTAAAAGGTCACAATTACAATAAGACATAGCAACAATCCACTAAGTAATTCAGAACTGTTTAGAACCATCAAAACTTAACGGCAAACTGTGCTTCACATGGTCAGTGCTATCCAGTTATGGATATTGATGAAAACAAATGCAATATGTCACTTCCATTATATAAAAATGTTTATGGCGCCTCCGTAGCCTGGTGGGCAGGAGCAGCAGTGTGTAGCACACGCTTCTTGATTATACCGGGGTTCGAGCTCATGACCACTAAATACGGAGGATGCGGAAAGGTCAGGGAATGATCACCGCATATCCCCGGAGCAATATGGCCTTAGTTGCTAATGCTCCTAAACACCAAATAACAATAACAAGTAAATCACCAAAGTAATTGAAGTGGCATTGTTTTTGTTACATCTCCAGGGTGGTGGTGGTGGTATCCACCAAAGATTAATTAACATTAGTCTTCTCCACTGGCGAAGTGTTGCTTATTTGAGGTAGTGCAGTATCAGGGGCAACTCATGAAGGCATTCACAATATGAGATGTAACAAAAATGATGCCATTTCACCTGCTTCGGTGATTTATTACGAACTAAAATGATGCTATGCACTGACTTGTTCGATTACCAAAATGTTTATATTGTTTAATATTTTTTTAATATAAAAATAAAGAATTTTTATATTTAGAAAAACGTATTAGGGTGGGGAAACGTTGTTATAATAATACACTGTTTTGGGAAAGCTTTTTACCTGGGAAACTTCTTTCGTGGGAAAATAATACATTACAATATATAGAGTTGATAATGGGATTTAAGAAACCAAACCTAGTACGGGGGAACTTCTTATCCAGGTTCTACTGTATGTTATATATATTGTAAAATAGTAAAACCAGTTAAGAACTGATTAAAATAAAATAAAAGTGCTGTAATTTACAAGAAAGAAGGTTAAGGTGAGTAGCCTCTTTATAAACTTAAAAGCAATAGATAACAGGAGCATTAATATAAAATTAAAATGGCAATATAGGCTGTCATTCCTTATATGCAACATTTAAAGTATAATGTGTTATCACCATAATTTATGATATGCAAATGACAAATATAATCAGTGTCAAAGTTAAGGGAGGAAAAAAAAAAAAAAAAAAAAAAAAAAAACGCTAAAAAATGTGTGTGTGTGGGGGGGGGGGGGTAATGAGGAGGAAAAAAGAAAGAATTAACATTTAGCAGCAAAAAACATCATATAAATTAATAGTGGCATGGGATGTTCACCAGTACTTGTCATTGCAAAATTAACAGAATTGCAGCTTTCCATAATGGGATGTATTCATGTCTCTGTTATTGTTAACACTGGGACCTGCTGTACAAATATGGATTGCTTCAAGCCAGAAGCATTGGCTAAAATCATGGGAGCAGTCAATTAACTTAGTGTGACTGCAGGAATAAAGGTTAATGTGCTGCTCGGAGTAGTTCTCGGCAAGGGCAAAATAATCAAAATTAACTATATATATAGAGGCTGCTTGAAGGTTGCATTGATTATGAGAAGGCTGCTGACCTCTCTCTCTCTCTCTCTCTCTCTCTCTCTCCCTCCTTATCCCTTCCCCGCTTTCCCCCAACACTTCCTCACTCCACTCATGTTTGTCTTTTTGTGTACCATATATCTTACGTTGGTATTATATGATATGCTACAGGCTGCATAACTGGTTATTGCTTCTGTTATTTGAGACTGTTGTGTGCGTTCTAAATGCAAATTCTAAATGGGAAGTCAAGTTTCCCATTTAGAATTTGCTGTTGGTAACATTATCAGTTGGTCCCACAGTACAGAATTTAAAAACTGTCTGAGACCACCGTAGTCACATTTACTAAAGCAATAACTCTTCCATTTACCCCTGATGATAGTTACATCTTTGAGTAAATCCCACATCAGTACACTGTGATCACTGCCACCTAGCGGTTCCTTTATCTGCGGATTCCTAATGCACGAATAATCACTGCTGATAATCAGATCAAGAGTATTACTCCCTCTGGTTGCCTCTTGAACATGATGATGTAGAAAACAATTATCCAATAAAGCCCTCAAAAGCCTTGCTAGTGTGCGAGTGACCAATCCACAAGTTTCAATCAATGTCTGGGAATTTAAAATTCCCCATTATAAGACAATCTGATTTACTGGCCTGCTCTATTTTATCTGTACAGTTGTTCATGTTATTCATTAGAGTCATTAGGCCTATAACACACCTCATGTCAGAGAAGGAAAAATTCTAGCATTTTTAGCACCAAGAACCCATTCATAAAAATGAGCCGACCGGGCTATCCGGGTGGGTAAAGTACCTGCCTGGCAACCCAAAGGTCGCGAGTTTGAATCCCACCTCGGGCTTGGATAAAAGTACTGCAAAAACCTTGGGAGGTGCATTATGGCCACAGAAGCCGACGTGCCAACAACTACAAAAAAAAAAAAAAAAATCATAAAAATGCCTGATCAATGGATGCTTAATTCGCCTTTCAGCTATAGTATGAAATATTGGTTGACACCAATATTTTTTTTTATAACTAATCAGTGCACAGAGGTAAAGTGGAAAACAATATCGTGTACGTTGTGAAATTGTATTTGGTTTGGGCTGGGAATGTGCCAACAATTTGTTTTACTTTACCAAATTCATTGATGTCTGGTAACTTTTGGGTGGGAATTTTATCTGCCATCTTAAAACAAGATGGACACTGCTTGAATTCTATGAACTGATATTTACAGTCTAATACTAATGAAATTTATAGTATGTGTTGAAACAAACTTGATAGCATAAATTATAAGTAACAGATCATCACTTCACAGATCTTGTGTTTACAAGATAATTCAAACCAAATTTACAGGCTTGTATTGTTTGGCATTACAAGTGAGGATATACTGGACTACTCCTTTTATTGAGGGCATTTTCATTTTGATCCACCATCTTGAAACATCGTGCCTGCTACTTTAATTATAATTGCCATTCACTTAGAAGTTGGGGTTTACAGTCAGATTAATAAATTAATAGTAGGTGAACCTCAACCTGTCCACTTTGCTTATTGGAGGCTGAAAGTTATGAAACCTATGTTTGGTCTCCATACCAAAGCTTTGTCAATTCTCATCTCTTTTGATGATTGATGTCTTTGGAGTTTATGATAAGTATCATGGCAAGATCCAGTCTTCCTTACACTGTGAGGGTACAGCTCTAAATTGGTGTTTGCAGGTTGGCATCCAGTGTATAATCATGTTGCCTATAATCTGCCAGACAGTGACTGGAGGGTAGCTGAGTAGTGTGTATTCAGGGCATTGTCGAGGCCACGTTATGCCAAGGAGCTTGGTATATTGTTGCATGTACTCCATATTCTAAAATTTCATTACTACGTACAACCTGGAGCTCCCCCTAATTTTACTTTACCATTGAATACATCATAAGTAGTCAAACTAATAGAACAAATCAAACTCTGAACCTTCTCAAAACTTGCTCACTCATTTCACAAATATATATGGTCTTGATATCATTGATGTTCATTTCTACCTGCAGTCTGCTAAGCCCCACTTACTTTTTCTGACAGAATTCCAATTATCGGTTGCTTTAGCCACTGATCATCTCAGCTGTCCTAATTATTCACCATACAATTCCATTAATTTCAAAGCTGGTACTTGTGCATATACCTGCTCTGGTATACCCTGTCAGAGACTTAGTATTTTGGAATCTCCTCTTTTCTATCTCCTCTCTGGCTTAAAATCTTTGTACCCTAGTTTGTCAAATTCATCTACTGCCTCTGTCATTCTTCCAACTCTGCCAATCATTTGGAACACTTTGACTTCCTTTCTTTGAAACTCTACTCTCTTTAGTTCAACTTTCCTAAGAGTGAAGTAATTTTTCTCACTGATTTTAATGTTCACAACTTCACTGGCTGCTCTTTTCTGGTAGCATGGATCCAGCTGGTTGAGATGCCAAAGCTTTTGCAATTACTAATGACCTTGAACAGATTGTCCGTTTACCTACCAGAAATACCAGACAATCCTGCCCAACAGTTTAGATCTTTTTCTCATGAACAGCTGTTCAAAGTAGTTTAGGTGAGTGGCCATCTATGCACCACAGATCATAACTTGGTAATGGTCTTTTCTCCAATGGAGCCTTTCTCTTGTGGCTGTTCTCAGCCTCGTTTGGCATTACAAGAATGCAAAGTAGGATGATCTGTGAGATTTCTTCTTTTCCTTGGTTAGTTTGCGGTGTCTTCTCAGATCATATTAGTGAAATTATTCTTGTAGGGATGAAATCCTTTATTCCATGCTCCACCTTAAAATAATATCTCAACTAGATTATGGGTCTCCATTACATGCTTCAGCTAGGAAGTTTTACATCTCAGCATCATTCTGTGAACCTTGGCGACTTGCTTTTTATGAGTTCCAACCTGGCGACCTTGACTGACATGATTTCAGCTTAAAGAATTTCTGCATAATTGGACTTAAATCCCGGTAACATTAATCAAGATAGTGACATACCTGATCTGTTGCAGACAACCTTTCTTATTCCACAAGACTTTCTCTACACAGTTGGGTGAGATTACATTGCTGTCTTGTAGTTCCAACAACTTCATTTTGGTTGTGCTGTAGATAATGCTTGTAATTATAAAATGTACACAGTTGGAGTGAAGCAAAATCTCCTAATTGTGTGATTGCATCAGCTATCTTTTCTCTCTTCTTAGACACCATGAAGGAAAGAAAGATGACTACTGGAACAACTCAACTCATTTTTCATGAGTTGAACATAAACAAGCCGTGAGAATAGCTTGTAGGGTTCAACAATATACAGCAACTTTGCCAGCAGGGACAAAGAGGTAGTTATCCCATTGTTATGAGGCAGTGCTTAGACTACATCTGGAATATTGCATATAGGTTTGGAAATCTCATTCTAGGAGCACATAGATCTGCTGAAAATGGTTCAGAGATAAATAACAAGATTATTTTTATTTGGTGCTAAAAAGGATGTTCTTATCAAGAAAGACCTGAGGTTCTGTAAATTACTAAAGGGTGACTTAATTGAAGTTATAAAGCTTTAAAAGGGATAAGTAAACTAAATTCTGATTACATCTTTGCTCTTTCTCTGATGGAACACCCAAGGGAGCATAAATCTAAATTGGAAAAGGATTGCTGTAGAACTTATGTAAGGAGATTTGCATTCAGCCAAAGAGTAATCAATTGTATAATAAATTTCCACACATAGCATTGTGAAGGTAGATAATTTAAATAAATTTACAGAAGATTTTGTCATATTATTAGAGGAAATCGATAAATAGTAATTTTTTTTTGCTATTTCACTACTACGTGAATTTTAGCAATACCAAACTTTTTCGCTACCACGTGAATTTAGTGATTAACAGCTGATCTCTATATGCAATCTAGTTAGTCTTGTTAAAATCTGAAGTCTTTCCTTCCATAATTAAAAATATTCCCCTCTTGAATCCCCTCCCCCCCTTTTTTTTTTTCACATATGTGTATTTAACTAGTACATGGGCCACCTGAATTTGAGACACACAATTAGTAGGTTTTAAAATGCACTTAAGTTTGTTGGACAGTTACAATATCCAAAAATTAACCCTAGGCTAATTCTATTAAAATAAGTAATAAAACACAATATGAAAAATATTTACTACAATGTTGTAATGTTTCAGCTGTCATGCAACAGTTTTTGATTAATGGAGACAATGCCAGAAATCACTGATATTTGTGAAGGAATGCTTGCTTTCTCATTCTTTGTAAATTGAGATAAATCTCCATTACTGGAAATTGAGCTATGAAATGACTCTTCCATATGTTATATCATTTTCAGAGATAATTAGTTGCAGGACTGAGGTTAGTGGCTCATCTTTCCTTTTCATGACCTTTATTTGTCTGAATAAGCTGCTTGGGGTAACTTAATTTCCTGCATTGGTACTTATGTCTTGTTATTTTCTGGGACAATGTGGAAATTTCTTATGGTGATTAGAAATTTCAGAGAACCCAAGTGAATTAGCATTTCAGAGAACCCAAGTTTAATCCTTTTATTAATGATTAACCACAAATATTTCATAGACTGTATCATTACCAAAAGACAATTTGCTATGCCACTACTGTGGGCATGTGGAACAAAACCAAGTTATCAACATTCTGTGTACACTCTATTGCCAGAAGTATTTAGATAGCCCAGGGATTGAAACAAAGCAAGTCGGTAGACTCAGACTGCAGACTGAGACCAAAACAAAGCAAGTCGGTAAACTTGTAGTTTAGTGTCCAGAGTCATGTTCAGCTCACAAGTCTTCGCCTGCTCTTATTTGTTATCTGTAATCTGGAAAAACAGCTATTTGAACATGTTTTCAGAAAGAATAAAAAAGAATTTCCTGAATTTGATTATAAAAATAAAAGTAGGTAATTATTATTAATTTTTGATTGATAATAACACTGAAGTTTTGTATAACCTAAAAAAGATAATATGGTCAAGATTAATATGAACATTACTGTATTATTATTTGTCCAGTCCATTAAATCGTAAATCCGTTATATCAGGGTCCAGTAAATTGAGTGTTTACTGTTTGTAGATTCATTAGTTATCAAATACTGTCAGCTGCCTGTTGACATTACTTGAGGGGGGTAGCAACTCCCTGATTGACAGTATTCAGTTACAGGAGTACTTTCAGCCTCCTGGTTGACAGTATTGAAAATGATGGGGACTGAAAGGAGCTGATCTTAGGAAGATTAATGACAGTATACAGGGAGTTGCACTGTAGCAGATTTTACAGAAAAGCTGCAACACACAAACCAAACATCATAGCCCATCATATCTGGTTCACGGAATGTTGAATAGCTGTGTTGAGTAGCAAATCACAGTACGTGGTTTTTTTTGCTCTGATAGCAGTAGATACATGCAGAATGCTATCTTAACAATCCTAGACTATGAAGTAATAGTTTTACTTCACAGTCTGGGATTGTTTCTAATGGTTTGGGACTTGGACCATTGGTTGTTTGTAGGAACATTGAGTGCCATGTGATTGGCATTGCAGACAATTCACTCTCTCCACAATATGGCAGCAATATGAGGGCTTTTTTTCTCTTTCAGTGTGACACTGCACTATGTCATACTGCACAGCCAGCGTGTAGTGACTTACTTTTAAGACATGGGCTTGCAAAAGCTTCATTGGCCTACTGAGAGAGCCCTAACTATCAAACACTTTGGAAATGAACTGGAATGTCAGCTGCAGGCCAATCCAACATGTATGCAGTCAATAGCTGAATTGACTTCATGGGTGTTGGGCAAAGGACCAAAATACAGCCTTGCTGTATTCAAAAATCCTCAGAGCCTGCTAATGAGGATATGGTGTGTAATTAATTCTAAAAGTGGACTGACATTATATTAATTATTGTATCACTAAAAGATTCTTCTTTGAAACATGAAGGTATTTGCTTACTTTTGGCAATATAATGTTTAGTGATATCAGAAATTCCTTAACCAGAACTACCAAGAAATGCAAAATGAGCATTTGTTTCCATCAGAGGAACCTCAAATAACTCTTTTTCCACAACCAGGCTTCCCGATTAGAGAACCCAGTATTCCAGGTGGATTGTGAATGTAGTATGGTATACATTGCAGTTGGTAATCAGATTAGTATGGTAATCAGTGCAGAATTCACATTCAAAATTGCCAACGTAAACAAATACAGTAATCACATTACTTGCAGTTTTCTTTTTGTGGCACTGCAAGGCATCTGCACTGTATGTAAACATCCGATCTCAGCGTGCCGTTAGCTCTAATTTTCCATTATTTGGGAGTGCCATTATTTCGACAGTTTACTGTATCACACAATTTCAATTCGCATGAGCATTACAGGAGAACATGTAACAAACCACTGATAGGGTAATTTGAGCAAAACGATTATAAAGAACTACTAGTGTAGAGATCTAAGGATGGAAAGGGAGTTCTTTCCATCTTTGAATACAAAGAAAAAAGGAGACACATTAAATATTAATACAAAGAACATTAAATCAAATAGCCCCCAATTAATTTATTAGGGTGGAAGACCATAGAAAACTCAGCAGAAATGGCAGATGGGTTGAATAATTAACTTCTTAATGGTATTTACAGGCAGAAACAAGCTCATATTTCTGAGGAATTGTAAGGAGTCAGAGTGCTCTAAAATAAGTGATATAACGATCTCAGAGCTGCATATGTTAGAAAAGTCAGTGAGGTTAAAGAAGAGCAGGGCTCCAGGGGAAGGATGACATAGAGTCAGTTATAATTTAAAAAGTCTACATATAAGTGTGCCAAACTGATGTATATGTTAAATGAGTGCATCATTAGACTGGAGAAGGGCTAATGTCTCCCTGAGCCACATAGGAGGTGGTAAAAAGGAGTTTGGTAATTGTAGGCTACTGAGTTTACTTCAGTGGTAGGGACCCCGAGTGCCAAGCGAGTGATCAAAGCGAATTTTAAAAGTGAACTTCAAAGCGACTTCTCCAGAATCAGCAGATTACTGAGAATCAAGTCTTTATTTGCAAAATTATTTCATTTCTGCTCTTCTGAATAAAGAAGCAAGCTCTTCAAAAAAGAAAGGAAAGGTATCTTTCTTCTTGTATATTGAACTAATTTATATAACACACTAACCACTAACCTCTGATCGCTTGGTCACTGGCGGCACCGCTCCTGCCTCCACGTGGCGGGGCCGGTAACCTGAGGGAAAAGTTATCCTCCGGGGCCAAAAGGAGCAATCATGGATTTTGACAATTATCCCGCACTTGAGCCTAAACGCTCAACTCATGACCTGATTGAAACCGAAAATGACGTATCACAAACCAAAAGACAACGTAGAAATGAGAATCAGCAGGAATTCCCAACATTCCTTATATTCCATTCTCTCTCATCCAAGCTTATGAGTGCCCTTTCACCATTTCTAATTCAGAAATGTTTAGAAAGCGTGGCTGGTTCACCGAAAATGGTGAAAAGACTCCGATCCGGAGATCTACTGATTGAAACAGCGAAATATCAGCATTCTCAGGCTCTACTAAAATTATCAAATTTTGGAGGAATTCCTATACAGGTCACCCCTCATGCTACACTAAATAGTTCAAAAGGAGTAATAGCTGAGTGGGACTTGATGAATTCGCTGAAAATGAGATAATCGAAGAACTAAAAGAGCAAAAAGTCGTCCAGGCAAAACGAATAATGATTAAAAAGGATGGTGAACTTGTTCCAACTAGAAACATTATTCTAACGTTCGATACACCTACCTTACCATCATGTGTGAAAGCCATATACCTAAATTGCCGAGTACGTCCGTACATTCCCAACCCAATCAGATGTTTTAAGTGTCAAAAATTTGGACACTTGCAAACAGTATGTCGAGGGGACACTACTTGCCTAAACTGCGGCTCCAAAGACCATGCACAAACTGACTGCACTGCAGAAAGCCACAATGCCCAAATTGCAAAGGCCAGCATCCAGCGTATTCAAAAAATTGCGAACTCTGGAGAGTAGGCAAAAAAGATTCAGAAGTACAAAGTTGAACAAAAGGTCACCTATCAGGAAGCTAGAAAGCAAGTTATGCTCGATATGCCAAAAATTACATATGCTGCAGCAACAAAAAAATACCAGTCAACAGCAACACAAACGGCAGTAACAGTACCACCACCATCCATTTCATTGATTGGGCTCGATCAGTGCTATCATCCCCACAGCAGTCACCTACAGAACAATGTAAAGTAACTTCTGCTAGCAATACCCCGCTAACAGTTCCACCAACTGCTTCTGATACCCTACCAGAAACTGCAAAATCAAAAGCATCACCGCCAAACAGTTCAAACCAACCATGCTCAGCAAATATGGATATTGATTCTGGTACGCTACAGAATGAACCAATACTAGATCTACATGCAGAAGATGATATGGAAATTGGACGCCCCACTTTTCCAAAAAAAGAAAAGATGAAACTAGATCGAGACAAACAGGCAGGATATAAAAAACAGACAGAACCATACACAATTTCTAAAATTAAATAATGCACAACATTATACAATGGAACTGTAGAGGGCTACGAAGCAATATTTTTGATATTTATGAACTAATCAAACAACATAGTCCAGTTATCCTATGCTTGCAAGAAACCAATCTAGCCCCACAAGTGACTCCAGTGATCAAAAACTATAGTATCTATCAACAGGACAGAAAGAATACTAATTCAACAAGAGGAGGCGTAGCCATAATTGTCGACAACAAGGTTCCTACAAAACAGATCCCGCTGCAGACCACATTAGAGGCTGTAGCAGTACGAATAGATCTGAGTGTTATGTTAACCGTAGTCTCACTGTACCTTTCCCCAAACAAAGAATTCACTGTGAAAGAGCTGGAGGAACTCATAAAGCAGTTTCCATCTCCTTTTATTCTGCTAGGAGATTTCAATGGGCACCACCCTGTGTGGGGATCTTCCCAGATAAACAAAAGAGGAAAACTCATTGAAACAGTTATTGATAACCAGAATCTCACATTAAATACTGGCACTGACACCTATATCCACTTTCCCACCGGAGTATTTACTGCCATAGACCTATCAATATGTTCCCCAAAATTATTCCCAATCATTCAGTGGTCAGTCTCAAATAACCCACTGAACAGCGACCATTACCTGATTATTTGCAAATTGCAAACAAACAGAACCTCACATATAATCAGTCCCATAAAATGGAAATTCTCCAAAGCAGATTTGAACAAGTTCACCAATGCAATTTCCTTTGACGATCAAGTTATTAAAAACCAGCCTATTGATGATGTTACCGACCATATCACTACACAGATAATAACAGCTGCAATCAGTGCCATACCCAAAGTCATAATTGGTCCACATAGGTATGACAATATTTGGTGGAATCGTGATTGCCGAGATGCTAAAAAAGAACAGAATAAGGCATGGAATCTTTTTCTCAAGCACCCGACAACCTAATTAATTTTAAGAAACTCAAAGCCAAGGCATGTTACGTGCAGAAAAAGCAAAAAAAAGACTCTTGGATCCGGTTTGCTTCTACCATCACTAAAAATACTGAAAGTAGAAAAATATGGAATAAAATAAAGAAACTAAATGGAAAATACCTCCCAGAACTAATGCCTATTCTAAGCTGGAAGGGTAAAGAGTTTCCCTCTTCAGTGGATATTGCAAATGCCCTGGCAGAATGCTTTTCTCAAATATCAGCCACGGCAGCATATGAGCCTGCCTTCAAACAGCATAAAGCCAACGCAGAAAAGTATAAACTGAACTTTCATACAACGGCATCTCTCATATAACCGACCTTTTACATTACTGGAACTAGAGAGCTCCTTAAACCGGTCAGCGAATACTGCACCAGGGCCTGATGGAAACTACATGATGCTTAAACACCTAAACAATCAAGCTCTGAACTCACTACTGGCATATTTCAACCGGCTATTCTCAGAAGGTTACTTCCCTCATTCTTGGCGCCACTCAATTGTCCCAGCCTTTCCTAAACCTGGAAAGGATCAGTCAGATCCACTAAACTATCGGCCAATATGTCTCAGCAGTTGCCTTGGTAAGATAATGGAAAAAATGATTCATGCTCGATTAGTCTGGTTTCTAGAATCTTATTCGCTAATGGAGAAGAATCAATATGGCTTTAGGAAAAATCGGTCAACTCTAGACCTTATGATCAAGGCAGAATCCAACATACGGAATGCTTTTATCCATAGAGAACATCTCGTCATGGTCTTCCTGGACATTGAAAAAGCCTTTCATACAACCTGGCACTATGGCATTCTTCAAAATCTTTATGCCACAGGACTTCGGGGCCAGCTACCACTAATCATACAGAGCTTTCTCCAAAATAGAACATTTCAGGTGCCTTACTGCAATACACTGTCCCAAAAAGTTGTTCAGGAAGAAGGGGTCCCAGAAGGATCAGTTCTTAGTGCAACGCTCTTTGCAGTTAGGTTGAACAATGCAACAGATAATATTCCGCTTAATGTTGACACTTATCTATACGCAGATGACCTTACAATATCCTGTCATTCACTAAATATGTGCTCCATTGAATGCCAACTGCAACTCCCAATAAACAAAATAGAGTCATTGGGCATCCCACAATGGCTATCGCCTATCCAGGACAAAAACAACTGCTATTCACTTTTGTAAAAAGCGACAGCTTCATCCAGATCCTGAGCTAAGGTTAGGAGCCGAACTAATACCACTTAGCAACAATATCCGGTTCTTGGGTTTAGTACTGGACATTAAACTTACCTTTCAGGCACATATAATGCAAATGAGAACTCAGTGCATGAGAAAGATGAATATTCTCAAAGTTATCTCTTCTGTGACATGGGGAGCCGATCGCTTCACACTCTTACACTTATATCGTACTTTAATAAGATCTCGTCTGGATTAT